>NC_052616.1:49974473-50218538 GCF_016545825.1 Eucalyptus grandis | reverse complement strand
AAGGACCTACCTAGGCCACCTATATTATTAATTTAACAATTGTAGTAAATCATGACATCTAATAGTCACAATTTGCTACAATTCATTAATCATAACTCATATTTAGACACACGAAAATTATGAAATATTAATAAAGTAAGAGTTTTAGTCATGGATATTATTGGAATTAGAAGCTCAAACTAGTGATTTCAAATTACACACTCATTATTGGATAACATGGAATGTCGTAGGATCACACGAAAACATAGAAAAAGAAAAAATATAAAGACTTATTCAAGTTACAAGTTCCTTGGAACTTATCATGTTGGAACGGATTCCTCAATTTTTGGAACTTGAAACCTATCATGCATATTGAGATAGAAATTATTGTGTATTTCTATTAAGCGTAGGTGGGTATTTATATACTCAAGAGTACAATATGAAAAATTTACTTGTAAGAAAATAAATATATAAAATAGAAAACTTTCTAACTTCTAAAGATAAGATTTGAAAGCTTCCAAATCTAATAGCCCTATATTTGGTTGATAAGGGCTCTCGACTATCTTCACCGATTGTGGCACTCCCCCTGTCCCACAAACACTAGGTAATTATAAAAAATGCACAAATATATGATATGGCTCTAAAAGAGTGCGAGAATGCCATTATCACGTAAGTTTAGGGTGCGAATAGTAATGCTTCTTGGTTGGGGAAAAGTTTTTTCAGAAATAGTTTTTTTATTTCTATTCCGGGAAATTGGTAAAAGAACCCGTTTGGTAACTACAAAATTTCTACTCTTGGAATAGAAAAAGAATAGAAATGCGTTTGGTAACGCAACAATTTCTTTTATATTTATTCATTTTTATTCATGCTCATGGATGTGACCGCCGACGGCCGCCCGACGCCGCCTCCACCGCCGCCTGCCGTGTTTGGATGGCCCACTCAATGGCGGCCGTGGCCGTGGGAGGGGCGGCGATGGGCCGTGCGGCGGCGGTTGGCAATGATGGTCGGCGGCGGCAGTCGTTCAACGGCGATGGCGGGAGGCGGCATCGAGTGGCGGCCCGACGGCGGGCGGCAACCGGAGACCGGCCATCGCCGGCCATCGCCCCGATGGGCGGTGGCTCCAAGCGGTTGAAGGTGGCTGCGGCAAAGAGAGAGAAATAAAAGAAAATTTTAATAAAAAAAAAAAAAAAACTAGCTTATTTCTAGAAATTGTTCCTAGGAATAGAAGCAATTTTTTTGTTTCTCATTTCTATTCCAAAACCATTCCCGAGCTAAGTTTTTATTACGAGGAACAAAAAAGCAATTTGGCGTTGCAAATGGGTTTACATTTTTTGTTCCGGAGAACAAAGAATAGAAATTTTGAGGAAGAGAACGTTCTCATGCAGCCCCTTAGCTGCTGGCCGAATGGTTGCTACTCGCTAGGTGGCGTGTATCCATTAGTGTTCTTACGGTGCACCCACGGACTCAATCATACTATCTCTTTTTATTTTTCCTGTTTTTATGATTTTTCCCCTGAAATTAATTCTTTTAAATCATGATTAGATATTTAACAATTTCCTTTATTTCTTCAATCTTTTTTGAGCATGTTGACAATATCTTTGATATAAATCCATTTTAAAATAGAATATAATGAACAAGAAATTTAATCTTGGGAAAGGAAAAGGACGATGCTTATTGTTGCAATTCTTGAAAATAAAAGAAGACGGAAGAACCCATGAAAGTTGGACATGGCGTGAAAAGAGAGAAAAGGCCAAAAGAGGAAGTGGATAGGTGTCAACGTAGGAAGAAAATATTCAGTGGTTCCATGGCGTTTATTATAAAAGAACTTTGAAAAGAAAATAAATTTATGGAAGAAATATGAAGTTGGACATGACCTCCAATAGAGAGAGAAAATACCAAAAATAGAATATGGGTAGGCGTCAACTTAGGAGAAGGCCACATGTCACTACAATGGTCTCTTACTGAGCATCACTTTACTATTACAGTATTAGATTAGCTACCGCAAATACTGACTAGGATTAATTAACCTTTATTTGGCCAGAAATTTTTTTGACTAACCTCAGAGGTCAAATCGATTTCACCTAAATTTTCTAAGATCAGTTATGACTGAAGTAATCACTAGAGTATATTGCATACAGTGGAAAGCGAATACCCCCGGTGGCGTGCAACTGAGGAATAGGAAGACCAGTTTTCTTGTATTGCCATGAAATGATCATTTTAAAGACTGCATGCAAAGTATGATTGTTCCCTGTACTATGAAAGGCAAATACTACTTACTTTTGGGTTTATTTTTATAGTACGTGGAAAGTGATGATGCTTGAAAGCAAATTGTAAATAGTTGAGGAAATAAAGCAAATTGTGGAATGACAAACCAATAAAAGTACAGATACTCAGTCCTATATTAGGAGTGTATTCCAGTGCAAACCCCATATTAAGTCAAATCAAACTATCCGTGAGCCGTTTTACATAAGCTTAGTTACGAGAAATCGCAGTTAAGAATTCCAAGTACTGACAAGACAAGATAGAAGGTAATTCGAGTTTGTAACACAAAACACCTTTGGCTGAATACTGAAGGGGGTGTGAAAGAACATTCTGATTTTCCATGGAGTCCATATGGCTCGAAGAATCGATCATTTGGCTACTCACAGCGCGTTTTGAAATAGTGGAGAGGGAGACACTCCAATTAAACAGTACTATTTCTAGTATATCACCTCGAGACATTTCGAAAGTCATAAAAGGAGGGGCATGCACACCGAGAAGAGATCTTCCACAACATCTCTACTACCGCTAGCTGACAGATAATGATCTTCGAACAGCTAATATGCGAATAGGAAGTAACTCCCCTGATCTTAAAAGTTTACATATCATCTGGTGGGGTCTGAAAGTCTGTTGAGGCATCATCTGTTATGGGCTGCATCAAAATATCCAACCAGTTAAAACTATCATCGGAAATGATTGGTCAGGTTCCTTCCATCACGTGATTGCCTTCAAGAGGAGGAAATGTACTACTAGATTGGAAGCTTCGTATCGAGGCAAGGAGTGGTTCAGAGAAGGGAACGTTGTCATAGACCATTTGGCTTGAAGAACTGATCATTTGGCTAGGCATGGCACATTGTGAATTGATGTGAGGTGGCATTATTGGCAATTCGACAGTAGAAATATCTCCTGGAGAACACAGAACATCAGAACCCTCAGCAGATAGGAGCTGATGTCCAGCGAGATGAAAAGTGTGATCAGCTGAATGCTCCAAGGCATTTCCAAAATTGGTATTTTGTGACACTGCTGGCAATGCCAAAGTTACACCAGTATGTCCTGGAGAAAGAACAAGAACAGCAATATGGTTAGTAAACATAGACCAACGTGAGCACAGATGTACAATTTAACAAAGTAATTCGGAATAAATGGTTGTGAGCTTTTACTATTCTAATAAAATGGGAAGTGCCATTAATTTTTTTTTCCTCACCGTGCACATCTCTTAATTTTTCTTCCACTAATCTTTGTAAATTTTAAGTGCTTCAATCTCAATTTGTGACATCTGACATCTAAGTTCAACCGACCAACCTTCTTTCCTAATATCATCTTCCAGTCACCATTTGATAAAAATGAACATAAAAGCACGCTGCACTGTGCTTATTAAATCTAGTCATATCTACCTAGTGATAACAACATCTTGTCAATATCCACTTAGCATCATCTAAGTGAAGGTGTTCCTGTCTCATTTACCCCAATCCCCCACTCAAAAGGCACATGTTACCAACTAATTTTTTAGTTGCATTTCAATTGCTAGGACTGAACACATACATGCATACATACATATATGGCCAAATAGATAGAATGTATTAAATAAGCCTCATTTTGCAACAATCACAACTTACAGAATATATCTTTCAGTGTATAATTAGCATTTGGATATGGAATGTTCTCGACATTGCATGTCCTCATCAGTCATTTTGGTACTTCAACTCTTATATCGTTCATGTCTAAATTGAAGTTGCATCTCTCAAATTGAAACCTGATAAAATGTAAGAACTCAATTATTGCCCTCTTGCCTTGGCACTGAATCGATTAGATTGTTGCTTTTGGTAGTGACCTGCAATAGCCTATTCTTCTTGTTTATTCGTCATCAGTAAAAATTATTTCTCAGCATTTTCAGATGCAAGTTCAATTGATAGGGTAGTTGGACAAATAAATGTCTTCATATAATGCAGAACCCAAATCATAAGTATCTAAAACACATTGCTTTTATTTATTAAAGCTCAACAATCAAGTGGAAAGTCCTAATTTCATCATTATTTCACAGGCCACATCTTTGTATGTGCCTACAGGGAGAGAGTTTTGTGTTTTGGAGCACCTACCTTCAGCAGTGGAGCTCGCATTTGCTGGAGGAGCTTCTGGACCAACTGGAGGAGCACAGGTACTTGGAGCCATATTATGTTGAACAGGGGCTGAAATTTCAGTTTGTCGTTCAGAGACTTCAGATGAAAAAGAGCTTGAGCCTTTCCCGATTGTACCTCCATGGTTCTGGAAGAAAAACACTCAGTATATCGCTCAAGCTGGACTAATGGAAGTAGTTATCTCCACTATTGAAGGTAGACGATAAGCTACAGTTTCTTTTTACGGCAAGTAATGTTGCACTCCAATGGATGAACTTGCATTCAGAGTTAAGAACGTAAGGGCAGCACAGAGAAAGAAGAATAAATAACACATTGAAAGAACCTCAATTCACTTTACGCCACCACAAGAAGGTCAGGTGCTCGAAAGACGTCATGGAGAGTACAATCAAGGCAAGGGTACTCAGGGTAAAGATGCAAAGTTGACTTTGAAAGGACAAGTGAAGAATTAAAAACACATCAACTCATACAGTTTTAAACTTGGAAAGTGATGGTTGCAACGAGAATGTGTCAATCGTTCAAACTACAACATGACGATGAGTGCCTCGGATTTTCATTAATTACACCGAATCAACAGCTTGAAAGTGCTCTCTCACTTACTCATGCTTGTCTGTATAATTTTTACAATGTTATACAGAAGGCCTCTTAGATGTCCAAGGTCACTATCCTCAACTTTAAAGACTTCTCGTTGGAGAGGAAAGGGCCGTTCTTCTATTACAGAAAGTTGGTTGAAAATCTTAAACTTTTGGTATAATGGAAAGTTATGTGTGCAGGTAAATGCTTTAATCGACATTGTAGATTACTTGTCTTGTCAATGAGCTCTCTCGGTGCTAAGCTTTTTTCTACCCGGGTTTGCCCCGCCTTGGTCCCTTTACTAGTATTTCCTTTTTACCAATCAAAAAAGGGTCAGCGAATATCATCGGCCATGCTCTCTTTTGTGTTTGTCTTTGTTTTTTCTCTTGGCATTTACAAAGCTAATTGAAACAGCTTACTTCTTAGGAACTCAAAGTTGCAACCATCAACAGAGAACAATCATTAATGCAACATAATCAAATGCACCTAATTGTTAGAAACCATTCCTTGATCGATTGTATACTATAGTGAACTACCTCAATTCATTTGTGCACCACAAGAAAAAGTAAATTTAACTAATGCTCTGAGGTCACAGGCTATCCCTTGCAGATTGCATAGCAAATATCAGAAATAGGAGAATTTCCCAGTTACCTTATGCTCGAGAGAAAATTTCTCAGCAACACGATGCACCAGGTCTGCAGTATGGTCAGTGAGTTGATGGCCATTTTGATGATCACTTTCATTATCAAGAGACATGGGAGGGTTCCCATTCAGAGAGCAAGTTTCTGCATGTGCTCGGAGTTTATCCCACTTTTTCCCTGTCATCTTCTTTCCGAGAATCTGCAATGAACAAACACAACATCATTCTTCTTGGGTTCAGGGCGTTCAATCCAAATTTGAGGACCCCGTGCTAAAAATCTCACCCCTCTCAGATTCTCGGGGTCCGTGTTGAGTAACCGTAAAAACTGTCCCACGTTGCATATTCCTGCTGCACTCAGCTTCTTGTGAAATGTTCCATCCCTACTGATATTTTTCAATCTCCAGACATCATCGCCAGGTGCAGGTGGAAAATGTTTCTTGTTTGCTCTAAAGCGAAAGGGAAAATATTAGAGGAAGAAATTGCAGTAATGCTAAGACCAACATGCCAAACAGAACTTTTTGTGCAACTAAAACTCTCTTTACTACTGTCCAAAGCACTAAGGTAGATTAAGAATCAGATTAAGATTAAGAAGGCCTTACTCCTTTTTTCAGGAAACAGTCTAGAATCAGATGTTAGTTGGCTTCTGCTTTCAGATAAAGTAAGGCTTCACTAAGAAATGAAGCTTTATTTTGTAATTACCTTGAGGGTAGTAGAATCTATACATATTTATTTCTTTGAGCTAAAAAATATAAAGACTACCATGGACTTACACTCTCCTCTATTCTCATTCACGACGAACGCCTCTGTTATCGCTTCACGAATATTCTCACAATGTCCAGGCAGCACCTGTAATCCTATCCTGAATTTTCCACTGCTAGTCCAGCTTGAATTGTCGGTGAACTCTAACTCACCCAGCACCCCAGTGCCTCCATCAAGAATCACTAGAAGGTTTCCATTAAGCAGAGGCCTCTTCCCTTTGCGTTCTATCACTGTGGATTTCTCAAATTCTTCCTGGGTCCAGTTATGATCATCATCTGTCCTGAAATCACCTTGAAGCACCACAACTTTTAACTTAACAGAGGACTCTGGACTTGATTTGACAATATTGCCTGTGTCTGCATTGACTAACTCGACAGCAATGGGGATGCCGTGCTCTCCTTTTAGTTTCTCTCCAGTAAAGAATAAAGCGGGGAGCTTGGTTTTGAATTGAAGCTGCAAGTTTCTCACTGCATACTTCTTTTGACGTTTGCCAGAAGATCTGTATTACTTCATCAATTAGCATTACAAGGCATTGAACCCAAGCTCAAGCATGAAGAATGTGCTGCTTGGAAATAAGGGAGTGGTCGAACTTTCCATAGGAATGTGATGGCAGAAAATTTTCTTTGGCAGAAATTTTTCTTTGAATTTTACCGTGTTTTAATTGACCTTGGTTCAAACAAGGATGAACGGAAAATCGTTCCACAATCCAGTTCGATGAAGTATTCCGTTTTAACAAGATTGTTATTCAGAGTGCTTAAGCCAAAACTACAACACATACTGTTACTGCCCAAATGACCTTTTTGAACTCATTCAAATGACATTACAATGTTTTTTAACTCAGCCATGAGATAACAGTGTACTAGTCACAGGCCAAATCAACATCAAGAAAGCTTAATATCTTTTGGCCTGACGTCAACTGAGCAACAATGGTGCTCCCTAGAGTGACATAAGCCAACTGCAGGGTCATTCACTTAAAACTAATAGCAATGAATTTCCTTCAATATTTTCTATCCATGTTTGACCGTATAAAACCATAAACCTGGTGTACTACGCATGCACAATTCCTTCAATGTTATGGGCTTAGGGGATCCCAGATGTATGGTATTTTGTGTGAAGATGTCACAGAAAAACCAGCTTGACAGCTCGATAGATGAGAAACATCAAACAGTATATCAATGCCACCAAAGCAATTAAAGTATACACTAACCTTACAAGTTGAACAGATTGAGAACTCGACTGCTCCAACTCTTCCCTTACCTGATGAAATTCACCAATAATGAGGATGCGCAACCGCATAGAACAAAGCTTCGAACTTTCTTTTCTGAGGATCCTTATTTGACATTTCCAAACTTTTCTAATAGCAACTCACAGAACACAACATCTAGCTAAAATTCCTTAGGTCCATTGAAGAACAATGAACCAGCAATTACACAGTTGCAACATAGAGTTATCTCACAGCTCTAGGTATCCTCTACATATACTTCCGATGGTTTCAGGTATAGGTAACATTTTATTGAAAGGTCATCTGAGCTTATTTAGGGAGTATGGCATGGGTTTCTTTAATGCCATAGCGCCTGAACCTCTTTTTGAAAATTGGGGTTTCCCTTCTCTCTATATGTTTGTGGCTCAAATAGATATTGGAGATAGAATCCTTAGCAGCACATTTAGCCGACCTGAAGGGATACATTTCACACTTTCAGGCATGTCGTTGTCTACATGCACATGGTTATCAAAATGGTTAAGATGATATATTTACATCCTAGAGAAGTTTCTAAGAGAAGAATCATTGTACATACAACCTATTAAAAGATGCCATTCAAATACCAAAATCTGGTTCTCAACATTGCCATTAGTCCAAGTAGAAGATTCATGACAATAGCTTTCCATATCTTGCGGCATTTTCATTGGCATTTGACTAGTTGGTAATGCAATTCCAACCCCTTCATAGCTAATAGGTGAACGTGAACTACAAAAATATGTACGGATTCTACAAAGCAGTACGCAACATGATTCAATCATCTTACCACTCCTTGAACAGTATCCTCCAGCGATGAGCAAATTGCTGGCACTAATTCCTCTTTGAGAGTGTTACAGATGCAACTGCATGAAAAAAATTTGAACAGCAATTGGAATCCAGTGGAGTTGTTATTGTGCAAACAAGAATATGGATAACTCTAGCATCATCTTTTAACATGTATTCAATGTTACAGACAATAAACAACCTTTTGTCTCATAAAATATATGATGTTGAACCTCCAAGATCTTGCGCTTCAAATGTGCATGACTGAAATCAAGTTTTAGACTAATTTGGAAGAATTCTTGCCAATTTGTGTCACTTGTATGCATTTTGGATGGAACCCAGTTGATTTTTGTGACATTGTGGCGGGTGAAAAGGATAATCAGAGGTCTAAGAAGAAAGGAATATAGAGAATTAGGATGCAAAGGCATAGAAATATGAGGTCCCCAAACCCCATTTAGTATGATAAGCTCAAATATTGTTATGGTAGTAAGCAAACAGGTTTGTGAACCTCTAGTCTGTATTAACTTTTGAACTCTGTTCCTTCTAATATAGGAACCGAAGACACAATTCTACTCATAAATCTTGATGATGTGCCCAGAAAAAAATTTCAAAGCACAGCCATGATAAACAAGACAATTGCTCTTCCTCCAAATGAAAAGTATTAGTACCTGACAAGATCAGCCAAGTGAGATTTTACTTCCCTGACCATTTTCTCAAAGTGAGATTTTATAAGCTCCGATTCTTCCCTGACCTGTTTAGCATTGACAATCTGTGAGAATGTGAATACTCTCGAGCATGATCTATCATATAGGAATCCACTTTATAAAAGTTGCATTTCTCTCTCAAATTCTGTTTCCCCTCTTCCCTCAAGCAATTTGTCAAGTGCAACATTTCATTAGCTTCACGGTTGATGTTACAACATATCTAAACAAAAGTTTGCTTCATTGGAATGTCTCACAATCGGCATTATTTTAGAGCTGACATGAAGATGACATCACCAGCCTAAAAAATGTGCCACAAAGTGTGGCACCACTCCTATCAAGAAAAATGAATTGTCGGGTACTAGGGTAATTCTAATGTCCTGCATCTAATCAAAAACAGACCAGCAGATGAAAATGCAATGGATCATTTAATCCTCATTACTGAAATCAGAAATGACACAGAAATGGCACTGTTGTAGTTTCTACTCATCTTACCCCTCTCCGAGGGTTCTCTTCTGTCAAGAGACTCTTGGGCCTGCGATTACCTGCAAGTCCATTTGATGTCTCACTGCAAAACCATAATCAATCTTTTAGGGACCATGCTCACCGGAAGCAGTGGCCAACTGGATGAAAATACATCACTCTACACAATACATATCACGTGCTCTTATAGGTTCAAGAAAACGAATCTCTATCTATGCATTACACAGCAAACCACGACTTAGCGTATATAGTTTGACACTGATGTGACCTCTTTGGACAGAAATTTCCAACAAGATTAGGCAAAACAGAAACATTCCGTAGAAGAGCTACCAAGAGGAATGCTTGAGGCGATTCGCTAAGTCTAACTTGAGTTGAGAACAGTTGACGTTGTTTGAACTGGAGAATAACCTTATTTGACTTTTGTCCTAAAGAATAAACATGGATAAGCGTACTAAAAGTCCTAAAACTTATCATGAAAGTATAATTGACTCTTAAAACTTTCAAAAAGGCTTGTCAAGTCAATACAATTAAGTCCTTCCATCAACTCCTTCCAACTTAACAAACGGAATAAGCTAACAAGCTTTAGGACTTAATTGCACCAACTTGACAAGTTTTAGGATTTAATTGCATCAACTTAATTCCATCAACCTAACAAGCTTGAGGATTGTACTTTTGAAGGTTTCAGAACTTAATTGCAGTTTTGTAACAAGTTTTAGAACTTAATTGTACTTTTTGAAAGTTTAAGGACTCAATTACATTTTTATGACAAGTTTTAGTACAATATACACATAAAAATAAAAGAAAAGAAAAAAAATTGAACTAAATACCATTCGCGGACATAAAAATCCAAAACATATTTTGAGCCGTTCTCTAACACTTAAAACTATCGATTGAATATGGAATCGGATGTGAAAGTGGTTCCTCGAGAAAAGAAAAAAAATGACAGTACTAGCGTCACAACTTTTATAGATACACATTCAAGTATTAAATTCTTTCAAATGATCAACTAGAAAAGAGATCACTTTTAAGTGACTTTGGTGGATTAGTTTGTCGAAAAATCTAATGTGGCTCACCAGAATCACTTAAATGAAAGTTCTTAAAAAGTTTGGGCATCAAAGTGATCTTTCACAAAGTTTTGAAATGGACACGCCCTAAATTTATGATTAATAAAATTTTTGCTCTAAAATTTGTTTGACAAAACGCCATCATGAGCCAAAGCAAATATTTTAACTCACCCTTTTGTTAGACTCAAAAGCAAAATTATGGAGCAAACATTCTCATTACCTCTCGTAACTTTGCATTTGTTTCACTGATCTTGCTCTCCTCCCACCATTGAACTTTCTCACATCATTCGAGTTATCAAAGGCCTTTTCCACGGTTGCATGTCCATCTTCCTGGAAAAAATACACTCGGCATACTGTTCGAGCTAGACCAATACAAGTATTTATCTCCACTAGTGAAGGTACATGCTCTGACTTCAAGCAATTTTTTTTTTTTCCAGCAAGTAAAGTCACATTCCAATGGATGAAATTCAGAGTACGTAAGTAAGTGCAGAACAGAGAAAGAAGAATGAAAAGAACATTGAAGATGTAATGGGGAGTACGAATGGGTCCTCAGGGTCAAGATGCAAAGTTGCTTGAGAAAGGACCAATGAAGAAATGAAACACGCATCAACTTGTGCAAATAATCAAGATCTTCGTAGTTTTAAACTTGTAAAATAATAGTTGCAACGTGAATGTGTTGTTCAAAATGCAATAAGATGAGTGCCTCAGATTTTCACGGATGACAACTGTAATATCTTGGACTTAAAACAAACATTTAAAAGGAAAGCAAGCAGTGTTTTTCGATAGAAAGACCTCAGCCCATTTTCAATTTTCCTTCAGCAAATGGTGCGCATGAGTAACTAAACAGAATAAAAGGAAAGCAAGCAGCGAAAAAAGCAAGGAAAATAAAAGAAAGAAAGGGAAAGAAGGAGAAAAGAAAAGAGAAATAAATACAAGTCTCAAAGACCTTGTTAAGCCGACTTAACTTCGTTTCGCAACGGCTAATTAGGATTCAAGCCCTTCATCTAATCGAGTAATTTTCGAAGGTAGGGCATAAAATTCAAAATTATGTGAATTTTGAATTGCGGGATTCAATTTAAGAGTTATTAAGCTGTGCAGTTATACAAAAATAATAATTTAGGCCGTTATGGAGCCAAGAGTTCGAAGGAAATGGATTTGGAGCTATATTTTAGTCGGAGCAAAATTTTATAGTTTTGCGCGTGAGCTCCATCTAGTGGACAGCTTTAAATATTTACTTTAGGCAAGCATTTTGCTAATGCATAGATGTGACAACCCAAGCGATGGTGCGCGGGGAGGAGGGATGGCGGTGCGTCCGCACCTCGGTCCCCTGACATGCGCAAAAAAGGGGAAGGGTTCCTCTCTAGTCCCACATCGCTTAGGGGGAGAGTCTTAGGATTGTTTATAAAGGCTTTGACCCCTTTAATTTGTGTAACGCGTTTTAAAGCCGTAAGGACTTAGTGTCCAAAGTGGAAAATATTACATAGTGGGGCCCGGGTCATTACAAATAGTATCAGAGCCGACTTCCGACCATGTGTGGGGCCACAGCAAGGACCCTCTGCTCCTAAGGGGTGGAGAGTGTGACAGGAGAGTGTGATAGCCCAAGCGACGGTGTGCGGGGAGGAGGGATGGTGGTGTGCCGCGCCTCAATTCCCGGACGTGCCCAAGGAAGGGTCTCTCTCTAATCCCACATCACTTAGGGAGGGAGGAGGGGTATTCCCGGACGTGCGCAAGGAAGGGTCTCTCTCTAATCCCACATCACTTAGGGAGGGAGGAGGGGTATTCCCAGACGTGCGCAAGGAAGGGTCTCTCTCTAATCCCACATCACTTAGGGAGGGAGGAGGGGTGTGCGGGGAAGAGGGATGACGGTGCATCCGCGCCTCAGGAGAGGAGGGATGGCACGGACGAAGGGTCCCTCTCTAGTCTCTCATCACTTAAGGGGAGAGTCCTGGGATTGTCACGCGTTTTAAAGCCGTAAAGACTCAGTGTCCAAAGCGAACAAATATTACACGGTGGAGCCCAGGTCGCTACAGTAGAAGTCGTTGTTTAATTGATTTATATTTGAGGTAGCATTCTACTTGATTTTGCCATTGTTTCTCAGTTCTCACTTAATTGATATGATTGCAAACTCGTCGTTTGATCTTAGACTTTCCCGAGTGAGCAATACTTACCTTGTAGACACAATTTTGCAAAGTGATATGGATTAGATATATCATCGATTAGGAAAAAAATTCGAAATTATGTAAATTTTTAAGTGCAAGTTCAATCTAAGAGTTGTTAAGTTGTACAGTTTATGAAAACAATAGTTTAGGCCATTGTGAAGTGTGGATTTGATGAAAATCGACTAATGGACTATGCAATTGATATTTCCTTTAATATTATTGATGAAATGAGTATGAATGATAAAAAAAAATAAAAATAAAAATAAAAATAAAAATAAAAAGATGATGGAAGAAAGGGGTCACTTACTTTCTGTAGTGGTGGCTTATTATCCCGCAGGCTGCTTACTCTGGAATTGACCCCGTTAGCATGACTCTTCGCTGGGGGCACAAAAAAAATTAGTTAGTAACTTCATGCTTACCGCTCTCAGTTTGTCGAACTCCTTGGACAGTGGCAGTAGACTCCGTCTTCGGTGAGATGTCCCATCTTTGGCAATCTTCTCTAACCTCCGGACCCCATGGTTACATGCAGGTGGATAGTGTCTCCTGTGTGCTGTAAAATGAAGGTCCCGGTCACTATTAGATTAATTTGTAGAAGCGAACGTTTGATAGGCGTGCAAACTCTCTCCTGAAGCTGATCGAAAGGGTCAGCATTTGATAATAACAAAGAAACCAATCGTTTCTTAATTCAGAATTTCCATTCTAAATGTACAGGTCCATATGAAAGGAAGCTCTCAATTAAAAAATTGAATCCTGCGGATGTCCAAAACACGCTTATATCAGGTATAAAGGACAAGGTTTATATACTGTAAAGTATGAAGGACCTACCTTCTCTTCTATATTGCTTAACAGGGAAGGCATCCGTTTTTGCCTCTCGGATTCGTGTATTCCCACAATAACCCAATGTCACCTTGAGTCCTATCCTGAAACTTTTACTCCTAGTCCAGCTGGAATCGTCATTAAATATCAGTTCGCCCAGCTCCCCAAGACCTTGCTCGAGCATCACTACAAGATCTCCTGTCAAAAGCAGCCGCTTTCCTTCACGTTCTTTAACTATGTAGTTCTCAAACTCTTCTCGAGCCCAGTTATCCTCATCGTCTTTGTTGAAGTCCCCTTCAAGCACAACGACATCCAACTTAATGGAGGATTCCAGGCCTAATGTCACGACTTGTCCTGTATTCGCATCAACCAAGGCAACAGAAATGCTAGCACCCCCCACTCCTTGTAGTTTCTCTCCAGTAAATACAGGAAGTGACAGTTTGGTTTGAAATTGAAGCTGTAAGTTTCTTGCATCATTCTTTGCTGTAGATTCACCATTAGCCCTGCATTCTCTCCGGAGAAACAACTATCAGAAATAGGAACAGGTATGGAAGCAGAGACGACACGCATGGAAATTCTACTAGAGGAATCAGTTGATGCAGATGAGACATGGATGGATGGTAAATGATACTCGACGTATCTAGTTGGCAAGACAATACACCTGGAAATTCTACTAGAGGAATCAGTTGATGCAGATAAGATACTGCCAACAAACCAAATGAAATTTATTCACCTTCGACAATCTTTGGCTGAATGAGACTTAGCAGGCTCCAGCTCTTCTCTCAACTGTCCAGCAAAGACCAATAGCAAAGAATCATATTGCAAGGATCATCAGTCACATATTCATCACATTCGAGTTTCACATCACAGGTATCTTCATTGTCATTCTCCTCCATGCAAATTGCCATTGACCACATTTTTCAAGATGAAGGAAGACAACAAAATGAAAAACCTAAATCGTGTTCTTAGTGGAATTGCTTCACAGGAAAAGCCTAGAACAGTCAACTGGTAAATCATTGTTACCACTCAGACGATAATTATCTATACGTCTCGCAGCAATCTCTCGTGTACTAAAAAGGCTGCATTTTGAATGTCCAAGTTGGCCACTTTACTCGTCTTACCTCACTCCGGTCATCCTCCTCAATCAAACAGCTCCTCGGCTCGAGTTTCCTCTTGGACCCATTCCATTCTTGCCTGTGTGAAGATCATCACAAAAATACAAGCAAGAGAGGATAAATTAGCCAAGAGGATAGCAAAGTAACCTGGTCAGATAACGGCTCACTTGCTATGTAAAAAAAGCGAACAGAGTTTAATCCGATTGAGGAGGAAGTACTGCGGTTCAACAACCGCAAAATCGCGAAACATATTCGAGACGACAACATTTGAGGTCCTTAGTACTTTGCCTTAAAACCGCAGCGCAAACCCACAAACAAATAACTGAACGACAGCAATTTAGGACAGTCATGAGGCAAAAGCTTATCAAAGTTATACGTCACCGCAGGCTCCATCGTGTTTCTCATTTCAAGGAAGAGTGAACCTACTCGATCGTAGCTACGCAGGGCCTCTTGGGTGGACTTGGTTGATCTGAAGAACAGGAAGCCAAAGCTCTCTTTCGCATCGACATGATTATTCTTTTCGTTTGCGGATCTTAGCAAGAACAGAGAAAGTGTCTGGATCTTGGGAGTGTTTAATGGCTGCCGTGAAGTAGCAGAGGAAGAACGAGATGAGTATTTATGGTTGGAGGATCCGTAACGTGGGAAGGCGCAGGCACATACCTGAGAAACTTCACATACACTTCCCGAAGAAGTAGCAAGAAAGCTCCCTTTTCCCCTTTTCCAGATTTTACTAATTTGCCCTCTTCACCTTTTGAAGCGGCGCGTACGAGTTTTTCTTTTCTTCGGCTTTTTTTCCGGCTTTTACATAGATAAGGACATCGGAAATATTTTAAAAACCCAAATAAGTTCCGTAGATAAATTATAACACTCAAGTTACGGTGAAAAAAAATTACGACACTCAAATTGTGATATTTGTGACGTTGTTTTCCTACCTTTTACCTATTAAGGAATTGAGCTATTTTTATCCTCAACATAAAGTCTAAGGTAAATCTCTTCGACCCGATCTATCCTAATCAATGCAGTGATATGCTCAAATCAGTTCATCTTCTAGGTGCAAGCTTTTGAACAAGCAATGAAAAATTCCAATCAATTTTGCTTCTAATCCCACAGGACAATAACTTATAAAACTCAACACTGACCAGGTCATAACTGATTTCCAATCCCTCGAGACTATAATCCCCGTCTTCTTTTCTGACTTGTATGCACATTTCCTAATCTTTGGCTCAAAGCTCCGATTAGTCCCTCACCGGGTATATACTATCTCGAGACAGTCGCCACGAACACCTAGAAGGGAAGGTACAAAAGGGAAGTACCGTATGCTTCCCAAAAAATGTTGTGAATCTTATTTTGCTCCTCTGGAGATCTAATACCCTAAAAAACTCTAAATTTTAACTCTAATCTCATTTACATATTAAACTTTTTTTCCGTCTTAAAAAAAATCACAACTTTTTGTCTAGTCCCACTTCTACCCTAAACATTTATTGTCTCATGACCCAATTTAGGTGCACTCCCAGTTCAATCATGAGTTTTTTCATCTTATAAAAAATCGACTTTTATTCGAGTCACATTTTTACCTTCCTTAACCCTCCGTCCAAAATTACCTTTAGCAATGGGCATTTCCACATCATTACCCTAATTTTTTCTTAGATTTCATATTCAACAAGACGACTTTTGGAGATGAATTTCCATGTCAACCCAATTGACGTCTTATTAGACTTGAAATTTGGATAAAAACTAGAACAATTAGAGTTCGCTTTTTTCAATTGCTCTTACTCTTATAAGAGTCTTCCTTCAATCTCACTCAAGAAATATTTGATTTTGCAATTGGTCTTAAATCTCTTATGCTCGCGAGTCTTCCATTTCTCATTGTCAGGAAGCTTATGCTCAAAGCACTCGACTCAGGATACACGAACAGCTCCCCACTCTGGAATTTTCCATCTCTCAATTTTCTAGAGAAAGTTTGGATGAATGTTTAATCGAACAAATTTGAGACTCAATTAAAAGTTGACACTTTTTTATGAGACAAAAGAAATTTATAATAGAATTGATACTGGAATTAAAATTGGGGATTTTTTTTTAGTGCATGAGCGCTTCCTTTGCATGTATCCTCATAGAAGCCGGCCCTTTGACTTTATCTGCCACCCAAGAGAAAATTTAATTCTCTTGCCTTTATTAGTTATAAAAAAAATCACAGATTCTCTCTCTCGCAAGAAAATATAGTTGTTCTACAGTCTTACCAAAATGAGTTTTTACCCAAATATCAAGGCATTGTTCCCATTTTCGTTCAGAGAAATTCCTTTCATAACCTTTCACATGGAAAAATTACTATAAAAAATCTAAACTTATTAGACTTACACTAATCCAGTCTTAAAACTTTCAATTATACTAATGGAACCTTAAACCTTATCAATTTGTTCATTCCAGCCAAATTATTGGAATGAATGTTGACCAACGTTGACATGGAAATTTTCTGCAATTTCATAGTTCAAATATCTTAGTAATTTTTTTTTTCCTTCTTCCTCAGTTGGTCACCAAGCCTTGATGATTGCTAGCAATGGCCTTAAACGAGGGTTAGGGAGGGTTTCCCTCACCACTTTTGGGCGAGGCTAGAGCACTAAGATCTAGCAAGGTGGAGCCTTACCCGAGGCCAACAAGGCTAGCCCTCACCAACCCTCGCTTGTGACCAATTGCCGAGGTCTGGCAATCGGTGGAGTAAGAAGGAATAACTAAAAGAAAAGGAAAGAAAATAAAAATATAATTAAAAAATTCATAAAATCTAAAAATAAATATAAAAATTGTTCACGTTGGCATTGGTCGCATCACGTAAGACACTCGGCATCCACATCAATAATTTCTAACAAAAGGATTAAATTAGCAAATCCTTAAAAGGTTTATCATTTAATTGGTACAATTGAAAATTTTAAAATTATATAGGCATAAGTGCAATAGACATGGAATTTTTTGGTAATATCCCCCTTCATGTCACCATAATAAATTTTGATAGTTTGTTACTTCTAGAAGAGAAAATTACGGACTTTTCATTGTCAATAATTATAAGTTTGTTGCTATACTCTCCGCCCAAGTAAAATATAGACAATTCAAGCGGCCAACCAACGATGGCCCAAGGTTAAAGCTAAATAAAGTCTAAAGTTTAGGCTACGACGGATCATTATTTCTATAATTTTTATAAGTTGTATTTTTTTTTTTCTTGGATTGACTTTTTAGGGTTTTATATCCTTCCATTTGGTAGGAAAAAGCCCGTGCTCACACCTACCGTCATATCCAAATCAATGGCCATAATGTAGGAATGACCGGTCGTCTTTTATAAAATAAACCAGGAAATCTTCAACTAAATATAGAGATTTTACAAAAATATTAATTCAACGAAACCTTTCTCCGAGTTAATATAAGAACAAAGTTCAGAATGTTTTTGAATTAATCAAAATGAGAGTTTGCTAAATCCCATAAAATACCCTTTACTTGAGTGTTCTAAGATACAATCTTATGTCACGTCTCCTTATCGCTTTTTACGGGGCTCAATTAAGGCTCTTTACCCGCCAACTCTAAAATTGTAATAATTGTGGTGAGTAAAATTATGACTCCAGACTTAACCAAAAAAAAAAAATTATGACTCCAGAAGTGACAATTACCACTTTTTTGGGATCAAGAAATTAATGAAGCAAATTCCTATCAACTATGCAACACGTCACACCTGCACAAGTGTCGCACTTAAATCACATAATCCAATAGGACATATCATATATCATCAAAATATCTCAACATACGGATACTGAACATGCTTCTCATGTAGAAACAATACGGTCGCACTTTGCTAGGTGACAAGGCCGTGAAACTATAGCGGTTGTAGTCAAACTCCTAAAACCAAATTGGCTGTGATTAACACCTAGAATAGTTCGGTCTATGAACATGTAGCATATCTCATAAAGTAATTCAACCATTAGCATCAATCTAATATCATATATTATATCATACATACTAATTAACAACCAATTTAAAAATCCATTTGATGCCTCTACCTATTTTACTAAAGGGAAAAAGCCACCAAAACCCTAAAATTTGCCTAAAGTAACAAATTTATCAAAAAAAAAAATTGTGACATAAAAAATCCCAAACTTTATTAATCATGATACATTTACCCCAAACTCTATGGCCAAGGGCATTTTCGTCTTATTCTTTTTCGCTTTTCTGTTTTTTTTTTTCCTTTTTTTCTTCTTCTTCTCTCTTCCATTCGCGGCCATGGCGGAGGAAAGTTGGACTCAGGTGAGGGCGGCCCTCGCCTGGGTGTTACCCTCGCTTGAGTTGGATCTAGTGAGGAATGCCCTCACACGACGCTGACGAGGGCCGCCCTCACCTAGCGTTGAGTGAGGGTTGCCCTCACCTGGTATTGAGCAAGGGGTGCCCTCGCCCAATCTAGCAACGAATGTCCTCGCTCGACCTTGATGAGCCTAAGGGCGGCCCTCGCCCAACGCTTCCCTCCACGGCCAATGGATTGAAGAGAGAATAAGAAGAAAAAAATAAAATAAAAAAGTAATAGCAAAGTTTGAGATTTTTTATGTCACAATAAAAAATTTTGAGTAAATTTGTCATTTTTGGTAAATTTTATAGTTTTTTTGTGACTTTTTCCCTCAATGAAATAGCATTTCTAAAAATATTTTAATTTTCATGCGTTCTCAAAATACGAGCCGTGACATGACGTAGCACTTTTCCTTTCAATAATCGTGCGACGCAAATTTGACCAAAACCATAAAAATAGTGAAATTTACTTGAAATAAAATAGTGGAGGACAACTCGCCAATATACACGAAGTTTCGTCGAAATTTCACTTGCACGTGCGCTTCATTTTATGTCGGCCCCTAACGGTAAAAGAGCTCAAACGCACATGGGCATTCCCGTGGATGGAGGAACGCCCCAAAATTAGCAACTCATCTCGCGCTCTTCTGGTTGTGTCGAGCTTCCAAAATAGATTCCAAGCGTGATCTGTTGAACCAAGATGAGCATTCTATTAGCTTAGGATTTGTTTATTTCACGAAAAATAATTTTTTATATAAATATTTTCTGAAAGCGATAGTTTATATTAATTAATATAATTAGTTAATAAAAAATATTTTCATTATCAATAACAAATTATATTTCTATATTTTTGTGGATAATGAATTTTTTTTTCATTTTTATACGCAATATAAACGATCTTTTAAAATGATATTTTTCAAATCATCCATTTTTTCCGAGATAAAGAATATTTATTAATAAAGGAAAATATTTTCACAAAAATTATTTTTCAAGAAAATGGATAGTTTTCCCTAATTTAATAGTATGTGACTAAAAGCGTTTTTTGATAATTAAATCTCATTGGGAAATAATTTCAATCTCATGACTTTATCTTAAGAAAATAAAAAAACCTAATTTTTTAAATAATTTTTTTTTTTCTTTTCTTTATTTTTTTCCTTCCTTTTTTTCCCCCTTCTTCCTCTATTAGTCACCGAGCCTCGACAATGGGCGACAACAAGCTACAAGTGAGGCTCGACCTTGCCGACCTTGGATGAGGTCGAGCATCGCTGGGATTTGGTGAGGTCAATCCTCATCCAAGCCTCGTTAGCCCATGTTTGTGGCTAGTTACTGGTTGTCATTTAGGCTTGGCGACCAATAGAAGGAGAAGCAAAAAGAAAAAGAAAAAAATTATATAAAATATTTAAAAAATCGAGATGAGTAATTCCCAAAAGTATTTTCACCACTTTAGATTTAGGAATTCATTTTCCTAATTTTATGCATGAATATTTTCGTTGAACGGAATGTATTTTCAGTCGACTGGACATTTTTGGCAAACTAAATGAGTAAAATTCCGAAAAACTAATTTTCAAAGAACAATTTAACTCAAACAAACACACCGGAATCTAAATCAGCCAAAACTTTTGACAAGAGAGTGAAAGTAGATTCAAAGATCTTTACGATCGTATGTGACTTACTCCAAATGGAGGCCGGAAGAGTGGTCTAAAAGTGGCGAACGTCACCGAGGCAAAACTGCAGGGAGTTTGAGGGACAGGTTGCAGGAAAGTGGAAATATCGTGAACCTCGAGTTAGAATTAGCTCAAATCATGAACTAGAAATAAAAATCAGACTCAGAAAGCTTTCCAACCATAGGTGACTCGTTCGGAAGGGAGGTCAGGAGGTTAGTCTAAAAGGGAAAGACGTTACCGGCAAAAACAGAGCGAAAATTGGGAATGGCAGTGAGTTCAAGAGAGAAAGCATGCCAATCTATTCAAATTCGTGACCAAACCGAGCCTCATTCAATTCCATTCACCTTTGTTCTTTATCATCTAGAGGTCTCAAAAGGTATAGCTCTTTTCCTTCTAGCTTTTCTAGTTTGATTTTGGCCTGGTTATCCTGCGACGAGCACCAAACTGTAGTCAAAAGTCGAGTATTCTAGCTCGCCTCGTCTAATGGGCATCACAAGCATATCTCGATCTATCGGTTCATTTATCTTGATGGGGATGCCTGGCCGTGAATGGAACTCAGATTATGTATTAGCATGTTCAGATTTTTGTCAAAAATGGTCAGTATGTCGGTCTTGTTCAACAACCAGCGTCACTGTTGAATCCCGCTTGCGTTTCTCGGACTTTCTAAGCTTCAACCATGCTCACGTTGATGCTTATTCTTGCTCTCTTCCATGTCTACTTTGGATGTCGTAAGTCGAATGTTAAGATACACGTGTTACGGGTAAGATCACCTCGATTCTCCCTGGCTTTTCGCCTTTCCAACGCGTTGTTTGTATTGTGTACGTCCTGTGCGTTGCTGGTCGTCATCTTCCAGTCCATGGATGATTGTGGTCTGGCCTTGACTTTGCTCATATAGATGATTTGCAGACGCACCGGGTTGAATTTCAACGAAAACCGAGCTTGTTTCGATTTGTAAAACATCCACGCAATCTCTCTGCCTTCGCCTGCAATTTATGTGAGCGGTCCCATGGTTAGCTCTTAAGTCACTCTTCTACATTTTTTTTTCCTGTTAATACTAAGAAAAACTCCAAATTAATATCTTTGTAATAGATTTACCATCCATTAATTTTTGTTAAATTATATCGTCAAATTACTAAGTTTGATGACATGCGCTAGTTGACGAGTATACCAAATTGGATTTCTATCCTCCATTTGTCATAGATTTATCAGTTTTTGACTTTTTGTTGTACTAATCTAATTTAACGGAAACTAATGAAAGGTAAATTTATCACATATATACCTGTTTGTATTTTTTGTTTGTCAAAAAATAAGCTTGAGGTAAATTCATCACAAGTGTGCCATTTATGGATTTTTGGTGGTCAAAATTAATTTTTAATAAATTTATCATAAATATATCAATTTTTGGTTTTCTCAGTAGAATTAACCTTTTTAAAAATAAAAATCAATGCTTCCTTTTATTAAATCCCAAGTTAATTTTTTTTTCATTTTTCATAGATATGCAGTCTCACTATTTTATTACGTTGCGATTGAACATTACACTTTTTTTTTTGTATTATCAATTAATAAATTAAGTTGTTATTGTTACCAAAACTCCGGAATAATAGTTAAAACTCAAATGTGCTGGTAATCTCGCCCCCGATAACTTAGATTTCTGGCTCTTTTCCCTACCGTACAATTAGATAATTTAAATTTGATTACAAACTATACGTCCCAACATCATAGATTATGTGTACAACCTTTTTTATACTTAACAATCTCATCTGTCCCTCCCCTCGCGGGCGGTCCCTCATCCCAGAAGGAACAACATCGTTCCATCATCACACGCAGACGAGCATACTCCCATATATATTTGAGCAGGAGGGACGGCTTGCCCCATCGCCATCGTGCGCTACCTCCGGCAACCCTTTAGGATGGTCGGCGACGGCCTGTATTGCCTCGGCAAACCCTCCACATGAGCTGGAGGAATAGAACCGTGAGTCAAATCGAGTCGAATTGCGAGCCAACTTGACGCGATCTGCAGAGGACATGTCCGGCTTGGATTCAAGTAACAGCGACGTGTTGGCCGGTTCCACCTCCATGGGCCGCCCAGCTAGCACGAAACAAAAGGGAGAAAAAAAGAGAAAAAGAAAGTGGGCTGTTTCGTGCAAGTGAGAGAGTGAGCAAGAAAGAAGAGACAGATTATAGATAAGACCAAATTGAGCATTGAATTGCACCGTGGTACAGCTTAGCACCCGACCTCCAAAATGTTACAGAGATCGATTTCAAATAATTTATCGTGAACAATGTAGATAATTGTAATTAGGGAAAGAGAACATGAGGAAGCCTAGGAGTAATTCTCAAATTCCTGGAAAACGTAGGTAAAGATGCAATTGTCTAGGAATTTGAATACGAATTCGCAGATTTAAAGAACAAAAATCAATGAATGAATCAATTAAATTTAAGTACTAATGTAATACTAACAACAACATCTTTACTGAAAAGCATTTGTTTGTGATACACATTAGACAATTGAATTGGTTTGGCTGGCTAGCCCGCAATGGTTTTGCAACTTCAAGAGTGGCGGCTAATGGAGGACTTTCGGTTCCAAATGTTTATTTCTTTAAGACCCACTTTTAAAAAAAAAAAAAAAAAGTTGTATGCTTTGGGCCCTTCTCACGAGGATTAGGGTCGAGACTATGAATATGATTGGTTAGTCGGGACCCAGGTGCTAATAACCTTCGCTTGTGGTGGGTGTGGGAAGAAGGGGAAAAATGAAAAAAAAAACAGAAAAAAATATACATATACATATATATAAACAAGATGTAAAGATTATTAATGTCGGCGACGGTATCGTATAAGATAGCAGTCGAATCGGATATTAACGATTTCAATCAAAATTGACAAAAAGAACTACATTGACAAATTATTAAAAGATTCATAATTAAATTAATCAAATTAAATAAAATAAGATTTAATTAATATCAACACAGTAGATTTACATTTTATTTATTTATTTATAATTATCCTAGAATTTAGGGAGCGAGACAACAAATCCATTCATCCACCAAATGAATGGAGTGTGTCTGCTTTTGTAGGGTCCGCAGGAGTGGGCTCACGGGGCATGATTTTTCAAGAAAAGTGACTTTTATGGAACATTTTCGGAAACATCGCCATTTCAGAGATTTCTTTTCAGTTTCTTTTCTCTGATTTAGAAAATTGGCCCCGTCGACCTTTTGAAGTAGCATCTGCAATATTTTTTTAGATAGATGCACTTAAAATATTAAAATTTATCATGAAAATATAACTGAACCATAATTTTTTTTTTAAGAAGTAATTAAATTTTAAATTTATCGAATTGATGCAATCAAGTCAATTTGTCTTCTAAATAACAATGATGACATGAATTTTTTTTTTCTCTCTCCTAAATAGCAATGATGTGACTCATACACGAAACATAACGCTAAAATAATGTCATTTTGGTCCAAATTTAAAATTTTAATACATTTTATTTATATTATATTAAAAAATAAGGTAACTTCAAATAAATACAGAAAATGGAAAGAAAAGAAGGAAAATACAGTCGAGGACAATGTGGTCCAAATTTGATTCTTTTTAATACAAATGTAATTTAAATTATTTAAAAATAAGCTAACTATAAAAAATACAAAAAAAAAAAAAAAAGGAAGAGGGAAAACATAGCTCCCCACCACCAGCGGGAAGGGCCAGCAAGGGTCGCCACTAGTCTAAATTTTTTGTAGTGAAGCATGCATGTTAGTGACATTTCATAGAACCTTCCTATGATATACGACCACCATTGTCGTATATTAATCAAATGTCCTCCACCATTCCTTAATAGATTACCACTTTTGGTAGCAGCATGTAATAACCTTCTCTTGTCATCCGTAAAAACAATTTCTAAGCATTTTTGCTTTCATCTAAATTTTAATACCACAAAAAATCTCAAATTAATGCACACGTGCCATATTTATCTAAAAATTATTTTGTGTCACAAAAAAATCCCAAAACAGTACATTTGTACCACATTTACACTAAATTAATTTTTGTGTTACAAAAATATCAAATTAATATATTTATATCATATTTATCCCAAATTGACTTTTATATAACAAAAATCTCAAAGATTGGAAATTTGGGATAAGTTTAGTATGGATGTACCAATTTTGAATTTTTCGTGACATGAAAGTAAACGTGGTTGTACCAATTTGGGAAAAGAATTTAAAAAAAAAAAAAAAAACAGATTCTATTGTCCGGTTGAGTGGTCATCCCATGTACGCTGGAGGCTCCATTTGGTTCAAACTGTCAATAATTTGGTTCCACGTGACATGTTGTTGTGGTTGTGTTGGCAATCGAGCAGCATTACTTCCATTGTTTCCTGTGGAGAGACAGAGGGGAGGGAGAGATTTAAAGGATCAACATTTTGATGCATCTAGACATGGATCTCGTTTAGACATGGAACTGAGCTATTAAAGAATTCAAAAATAGGTCCTGAAATGCAAATGAAGAACCACGAGAGGGCTTCCCCTTCCCCCAACACCAAAAAAATCGACGGGAAGGGCGATGGTGGGTGATGGCCGGTTGTGGGTCAATGAGGGTCATCAGGCCCCGGTCGTCGCATCGTTTTGACTTCCTTTTCCTTTTTTATTTTTAATTTGGTATAAATAATCTTTAGATTTAAAGATCATATTTAGTTCAAAACAACATTGTTTTAGCCTTATCTCTCATAGTTTAGCCATGTTAATGCCACGTATGAGAGAAAAATTAATATGAAAAGTCATCTCAGCATTTTTTATTAGTCAAATTGGATAAAATTAACGGAAGGACTTGATCATTCTCTTTTTAATTTTTAGTACTCAATTACAAGATAAATTTTAGGATTTTCAGTGCACCTATTCTTACAAATAAATGAACTTTTTTTTTCCCTTCGACGCAAGTTTAAGCTAAATCCTTTGAGCTCGATCTCCGGTCGATGGGTGACATGCTATCGGTGATCATCTATGCGTGGCTTTGAACAAGTGTCAGAAAATTCATTAATCACTTCTAACCACACGTGACTACAAATTGTAATAACTAAGGAATGCGTGTTATAGTTTGTTGATTAAATATGCGTGCTCTACATGGATGCCAGGAAAATTAGAGGTGAATTAATATGGCTCTCCATCAAATTAATGATGAAGAGATGATTTATTGTTGCATTTTCGTGAGAACTCTTAATCTTCGATAGTTGTTCAATTGCTTAAATAAAAATTATGAATTAGTTTTTCCCAATGTGGATTCATGTATTCAACAATATAAAATATCTAACTTACAAATTGTAGAAAACCGTCAAGCAACCTTCACAGAAACCAAATCTTGCCAAATACCTCATCCATAGTCGATAATAGCCAGTGAAAAGGCAACCAAAGATCTATTTTAATTACTTCATCATTGTATTTCGTGCTTTTGAGACATTATAGATTATAGTTACAACTAAGGGTCCGTTTGTTTTGCAAAAATAAATAACTTGAGAAACAACTTTCTAAAAATAATCCCTTATATCTCTTAAAATAATTAGACCATGAAAAAAGTTTTCATTATCAATAACAATTTATACCTAACCATCTTTGTAAACGATGAAAATATTTTTCATTCATTTATTTTTATAAGTGATATAAGCGATCGTTTTAGGAAATTTTTTCAAATAATTCATTTTTCACGAAACAAATGGAACCTAATTGAATTGCACTGTGGTATAGCTTACCACCCAACCTTGAAAATGTTACAGAGATTGATTCAAACTCTTTTAATGGAAACAACATAAATAATTGTAAAGAATTTTCAATTTTATTGCACGTGATTGTAATCTCCATCCGTTGCTTCTTTGTGAAGCTAAGGTCCAAAGTAGGGAACAAAGAGGTTCAGGCACCTCTTGAACTTATGATTTGTGCAATCAGATTATTAAACTTGTAAAGATTTTCTGATAAAGTTTCTTTAGGCCTTTTTCTGACCCAATTAAGCGCTAAAAGTTGAATACTCCAATATTATTAAGGCTAAGCTTGTTTGATAAGCTTAACGTGGATTGACTTAGAAGAATCAATTAAATCAAAATTCCGGCTTATGGGATTTTTTTTCCCCGCATAACCTACCAACGTATACTGGGGCTCCAGAGGCCTATCGCTGGCGTTGGGCGATCCCACGACTGCGTTGAACTGTAAATTATACCTAGGGGTGGGTGAACTCCAATGTGGATTGGCTTACTCAATTAATTCAGCAGAAAAATAAACGATGGTAATTAGAATCTTGCCGCATATAATTTACTATAATAAATGTCATCATTATATTTCGGCGAGAATTCAATTATATTCAGCCATCACTTTGTAATCGTCATCAAACAACTTTATATTTCAAATTTTCAGGATTAAGACTTTAAACACTTAAATTTACGACATTTATTTTTTTAGTTTTACCAAGCGAGCTGTAGTCTCCCTGATCCCTCGATCTTGATTGTAGAACATATGTACAAGATAAAGCCCTTCAAGGATCACATAAGCAAAGGTAGGTCAAGTTTAATCTTCGCTTACCTACGGTCTCATCGCTCGACGAAACTCGAACTACCACGACTGCTCAAGGGAGCTGCAAATGCTCGAAGGAGCTCAAAGCCTAAGGTCGGCTTTTTCCATGCCACAAGCCTGTTTATGTTTGTTCTGAGCATTGTGGGTATGGATGAATTGTGGTTATTTGTCTATAGACACGAGAAAATTTCCATGGTCCAGTGTTGCACCGTACATGTACATAGACTTGAGGAGGGGCTAGTCAGGGTTGTCGTCCCTTCAAGAGCATTTACCCCTGCACACGATTTCGATTGTTGTTCTTGTAAAATTTACTTCTGCTACTTTTGCTAGTCGTTACTAATTTGTAACTCTAGCTTCATTATAAAACTAACAGTCTCGATGATTAGAGAATATCGAGGGAACTTGAGCATCTTACTTTAACAATGCCTTGGTGTTCTGAAAATAGTTTCATTGCCTATGCATTCCTCACATGTGAAAAAACCAGAGAACTTTTGAAGAAAGATGTTAAGAGAACTGAAGTAGAGAGACAATTTCCGGTGAAAGAATCAGTCAGCTTAACAAGGCGTTAAATGAAGCCGTACAATACACAGATGAGTACAATTATCAAGGACGACATGGTCGAATAGATAAGTAACTAACATGGCCTCATCTACGAAAAAATTGCCATCGCTTCTACCGAACAGTAGTAATCCAAGGATCCTCTTACCCAATGGCGACAGTAACAACGATCAAACCAAACCTGGGCTTCAATTTTATTATTTTTTTTATTTTTTATCTTTATCTAACTGTTAAATTCTGACGCCTCTCCTCCTGAAGAAGAAACCCTACTACATCACTGCCTTTACCTTGAGCCAGGCATGAACAACTTTGATGGTGCCTGACCGTCATCCCACTGTGGGGTCTGAAAGGACATGTAATTATCTATGGTGGGTCCGGGCCACGAGTTATCCGTCTCAAAAAACTCGACGTGTAATTTTTCCATCGCGTGAGAGCCTTCAGGACAAGGGGCAATCGGGGACCGTATTGGCGACCCGAAAGAAGAAATTCTATTATCTCCCTGAGAAAATAGACCACTCAAGCAGTCTGCGGATATGGACTGACGTGCAGTGAGAGAAGCATTTTCATCAACTGGAAACGCCATTGTATCCTCACAATTAGTATTTTGTAATTGTACTGACAATGGCAAATCAGCTGCACCATTATGTCCTGGAGAAAGAAGTAGAACATTAAAAGTGATTAGTAAACATGGGTCGACATGAGCACAGGTGTGTGGTCTCATAAATTGGCCATGAACTTTTTACCTTTTCGGAAGCTTAATAATGAGTCACGGTGTGGTTCAGAGGTAGGAACATTTCCATTCCATGTATAGTCCATTTGGCTTGGTGAACCGATCACGTGGCTAGGCATGGTAGATTGGGAAGTGAAATTCTGGGACTGGCCGAAAGTAGTAATAGTATTATCTCCGGTTGAAAATGGAGCACCCAAGCAGCACGTAGGTATGGGCGGACGCGGAGCGAGAGGAACACTTCCATTAGCTGGAGACGTCATGGGATTTCCAAAATAGGTATTTTGGGATTGTACTGGTGATGGCGAAGCAATTACATCGTTATGTCCTAGAGAAAGAAGTAAAACATTAATGTCCGAAATGAGCAGATGTGTGATCTTCTAAAAAAAAAAATTCCCATGAATGGTTACGAGCTTTTACTATTCCTCACCCTGCACATCTCTTTAATTTTTCTTGCCACTGATCTTTGTAATCTTTTAAGTGCTTCAATTGACAAAGGCCCTTTCCCTTCACAGATTGAACATTTTACATCTCAATTTTAGATATATAATTTTATCCAACATTAACTTCTTTCCTAATATGATCTTTCAGTCACCATTTGATAAAAATGCCTACACAAACACTTCACCGTGTGCTTATTATATCTGCTCATGTCTAACTAACTTTTTAATTGCGTTTTAATTGATTGGACTGAACACATACATTCATACATACATACAGATATATGGCCATATAGATAGAGTGTATTGAATGTGCTCATTTTGCAACAAGCACCTCTTACATAATATATCTCTTCTAGTTCAATTAGCATTAAGATATTTAATATTCTCGATATTGCATGTCCTTATCGGTCATTTTGTTACTTCAACTCTTAAATCTTTCATGTCCAAATAGATTGCTTCTTTGAAACTGAACCTTGACAGAATGTAAGTACTTGATTACTGCCCTTTGCCTTTGTACTGAATCTATTATATTACTGCTTTCGGTAGTGACCTGTGGCAATCTACTCTTCTTGTTTGTTCATCATCAATAAAAACTATTTCTCAGCATTTTCAGGTGCAAGTTTAATTGAGGGGGTAGCTGGATAAAAAAACGTCTTCATATAACCCGGAACCCAAATGATAAGGATCTGAAACACGTTGCTTCTATGTAATAAAGCTCAACAATCGAGTGGAAAGTCCTATTTTCATCATTATCTCACAGGCCACATCTTTGTATGTGCTTATAGGGAGAGAGAGTTTTGTGTTTTTGAGCGCGTACCTTCAGCAATGGAACCCACATTCGCCGGAGGAGCTTCCGGAACAACAGGAGCAGCACAGGTACTTGGAGCCATATTCTGATGAGATGGGGCGGGATTTTCAGAGACTTGATTTTGGAAAGAGCTTGAGGCTTTCCCGATTGTATCTTCATGGTTCTGGAAGAAAAACATTCAGTATATCGCTCAAGCTGGACTCATGGAAGTATTTATCTCCACTATACACGCTCTGACTTCAAGCTACAATTGCTTTGCAATAGATGAACTTGCATTCGGAGTAAGTACGTAGGGCAGCATAGATAAAGAATAAAAAAATATCGAAAGAACCTCAATTCACTCTACGCCTATGGCTGCTCATTTCTCCGCCACATAGAGGTCAAGTGCTCGAAGGGTGTAATGGAGAGTACAATCAAGGCAAGGGTCCTCAGGGTAAAGATGCAAAGTTGATTTTGAAAGGACAAGGGAAAAATTAAAATGCATCAACTCGTACAGTTTTAAACTTGGAAAGTAATAATTACAACGTGAATGTACCAATCGTTCAATCTACAACATGATAATGAGGGCCTTGGATTTTCATCAATGACACCAAATCAACAGGTTGAACGTGCTCTCTAACTTACACGTGCTTGGTTGTATGATTTTTACTACGTAATACAGAAGGCCACTTAGATTTCCAAGGTCACTATCCTCAACTATGTGCGCATGTAAATGCTTTAATCGACATTGTAGGTTTCTCGTCTTGTCAATGAGCTCTCTTGGGGCTAAGCTTTTTTCCTACCTGGGTTTGCCCCGCCTTGGTCCCTTTAGTAGTTTTTCCTTCTACCAATCAAAAAGGGTTAGCGAATATCATCAGGCATGCTCTCTTTTGTGTTCATCTTTGTTTTTTCCCTTGGCATTTACGAAGCTAATTGAAACAACTCAGCAACAAAGACACCTTCTTAGGAACTCAAAGATGCAATCATCAACAGAGAACGATCATTAATGCAACATAATCAAATGCACCTAATTGTTAGAAACCGTTCCTTGATTGGCCGTATCTTCTATTGAACTACCTCAATTCAATTGTACACCGCAACAAAAGATGTGATATGAGCTGACAATATAGAGTAAATTTAACTGCTATTCTGAGGTCATGGGCTATTCCTCGCAGATTGCATAGCAAATATCGGAAAGAGGATAATTCCCCAGTTACCTGCTGCTTGGGAGAAAATTTGTCAGCATCACGTTCTTCATTCAGAGGGCATTGTCTTGCATGTGCTGTGAGGGTACGCCAGTTTTTATTTGTCATCGTCGCTCCAAGAATCTGAAATGAACAAACACAACATCATTCTTCTTGGTTTCAGGGAGTTCAATCCAAAATTGAGAACCCTGTGCTAAAAATCTCACCTCTCTCAGTTTCTTCTCGTCTGTGTTGAGTAGCTGTACAAACTCTCTCACGTAGCGTATTCCTGCTTCTCCCAGTTTAATGCGAAATGGTCCAATCCTTCCAATTTTTTCCAATCTCCAGACCTCATCGTCAGGTTGAGGTGGATAATGTTTCTCGTTTGCTATAAAGCGAAAAGAACATATTAGAGAAAGAAATTGCAGTAACGCTAAGATCAACAGACCAAACAGAACTTTTTGCGCAATTTAAACTCTATTTACTACTGTCCAAAGTACTAAGGTCGATTAAGATTAAGAAGGCCGTACTCCTTTCTTCAGGAAACAATCTAGAAACAGGTCGATTAAATTCTATATTAGATTAGTTACAGGTCAGTCGAATTGTTAATTGGCTCCTGCTTTCAGATAAAGTAAGGCTTCATTAAGAAATTAAACTTTATTTTGTAATTACTTAAGGGTAGTAGAATCTAAACATAATTATTTCTTAGAGCTAAAAGATAAAGACTACCACGGACTTACCCTCTCCTCTACCCGCCTTCACTGAGATCGGCTCTGATTCCACTTTATGAATATACTTACGACCTTCTGACTCCCGTACTGCTAGCCTGAACGTCCTGCCCTTACTCCACCTTGAAACGTCGGTGAACTCTACAAGCAGCTCCCCAATGCCTCCCTTAAGATTCACTTTAAGGCGTCCTTTCACTACAGATTTCTCAAATCCTTGGGTCCTGTTACCATTACCACCTGTCCCGGAATCACCTTCAAGCACCACAACTTCTACCTCAACAGAGGACTCTGGACCTGATTCGACAGTATGGCCTGTGTTTGCATCGACTAACTCGACATGAATGGCTAGTTTCTTATCAGTATAGACAGTAGAGGGGAGGGGTTCTTTGAAGTGAAGCTGCAAGTTTCTCACTTCATCCCTCTTTCGACATTTCCCAGAATATCTGTATTAACACATTAATCAGGATTATAAGGCATTGAATGATCCAAGCTCAAACAGAAAAAAGGTGCTGCTTGGAAATAAGGAAGTGACTAAAACTTATAAGGCTGAGAGTTTTTCTTCGAATTTTACTGTGTATTAATTGACCTCGGTTCAAACAAGGATGAACGGAAATCGTTCCACAATCCCGTTTGATGAACCATTCCATTTTAACAAGATTGGTTTTCAGAGTGCTTGAGCCAAAACTACCAACACCTATAGCCAGTGCATTCTTACTGCCCCAATGACCTTTTGCATATGAGTGTTAAACTTATTCAAATGACATTACAGTATTTTTTAACTCAGCCATGAGATAACAGGGTTTGCACTTGTCACAGGCCAAATCAACATCAAGAAAGCTTAATGTCTTTAGGCCTGACATCACCTGAGCTACGACGGTGCACCCTAGAGTGACATGAGCCCAAATACAGGGTCATTTAAAACTTACAGCAATGAATTTCCTTTATTATGTTTTATCCAGGTTTGACCATATAAAAGCATAAACCCAGTGTACTACCCATGTACAATTCTTCCAATGTTAAGGGCATAGGGGATCCCAGGTATATGGTATTTTGTGTCATAGACAAATCAACTTGACGGCTCAAAAGATAAGAAACATCAAAAAGTATATAAATGCCACCAGAGCAATTAAAGTATACTCTAACCTCGTAGGTCGAACAAACTGAGAACTTGAGTGCTCCGACTCTTCCCTTACCTGATGAAAATTCACCGATAATGAGGATGTGCAATAGCATACAACAAAACTACGAAGAACTTTCTATTATTTTCTCATTTTCCATTTTTTTGGGTTTTTTTTTTTTTTTTGGTGGGGGTGGAGCATCCTTATTTGACGTTTCCGAACTTTTTTACTAGCAACTTGTTGAACACAACATCTCTAGCCAAGATTCCTTAGGTCCAATGAAGAACAATGAACAAGCAATTACATAATTGCAACAAAGAGTTATCTCGCACCTCTAGGTATTCTCTATGTACACACTTCTGTCGGTTTTGGGTATAGATAATTTTTTATTGAAAGGTCGTTTGAGCTTGTTCAAGGATTATGGCATCGTTTACTTCAGTGTCATAGCGCCCGAACCTCTTTTTATCATTGTTAACCCATCTGCTTTGAGAGTGGAGGGAAATTGAGGTTTCGCTTCTCTATATGTTGTGGCTCAAATAGACATTGGAGATTGATTAATTAGCAACAAGTTTAGGCAACCTGAAGGGATACATTTCGCACTTTCAAGCATCTCATTGTCAATGTGCACATGATTATCAAAATGGTTAAGACGATGCATGTACATCCTAGAGCATTTTCTAGGAGAAAGAATCTTTGTAAGATGCCATTCGGTTACTAGAATCTGGATCTCAAAATTGCCATTAGTCCAAGCAGAAAGATTCATGACAACAGCTTTCCATATATTGCGGCATTTTCATTGGCAACTGACGAGTTGGTAATGCAATTCTAGCCCCTTTATAGTCAATAGGTGAATGTGAACTACAAAAATATGTACGGTCTACAAAGCAATGATCTACATGATTCTTACCTCTCCCTGAATAGTATCATCATCCTTCACCGATGAGCAAGTCAGTTGTACTCCTTTACCTTTGACAGTGTCCGGGATGTGACTGCATAAAGAAAATTAGCACAGCAATTGGAATCTAATGGAGTTGTTATGGTGCAAACATGTATATGAATAACTATAACTCTAAAACCATCTTTTCATTGGTGCTAAATGCTATAGACAAAACTAACTTTAGTTTCACAAAATGGGTGCTGTTGAACAGCCAAGATCTTGCACTTCAAGCGTGCATGACTGAAATCAAGTTTAAGACTAGATTTGGAAGAATTCTCCCGAATCCATGCCACTTGTATGCATTTCAGATGGAACCCAGTGATTTTTGTGAGAGGTGAAAAGGATAATCAGAGGTCTAAGAAGAAATGAACATCTTAAAGAGTACAAAGAAGTAAACACAATGCAGAGGCATATATAGATAAGGTTGCCAAACCCATTATAGTAGGAAAAGCTAAAATACTGGTTATGTTGATAAGCAAACATATTTCTGGACCTCTAGTCTGTGTTAGCTTTTCAACTCTACCATTTTCCTAGAAGCGCTTAGAAAAAATTTCACAGCATAATAATAGCTAGGATAAACAAAGACAATTGCTGTTCCTCCAAATGAAAAGTATTGGTACCTCCCAAATATATGAGTCAAGCGAGAAATTAAAAGCTTCAGATCATTCTTGGCCTCTTTCAAGTCAGATTTTACAGGCTTCAGTTCTTCCCTAACCTGTTTAACATTGACAATAAGTAAGAATGAGAATACTCTCAATCATAATCTTATCACAATCAGCATTATTTTAGAACTGACGTAAAGACAACATCACCGGCCTGAAAAACGTGCCACAAAGTGTGGCGTCACTCCTATTGACAAAAATTAACTGACGGGTACTAGGGTTTTTCATGCATGTGATCAAAAACAAACAGCAGATGAAAATGCAATGGATCATTTGATCCCACGTCACTAAAATCAGCAAATGAACACGGAAATGGCACTGGCAAATAGTTTGCATGATGGAAACGATTGCAATTTCTACTCATCTTACCACTCTCTGTATTTCCTCTTTGATCCAGCAACTCTTGGGCATGTCATCACTTTCGAGTTCTCTTGACATCTCACTGCAAATCCATAATCAATCTTCTAAGAACCACATTCACAGGAAACAGTAGCCAAATGGATATTATATATCATGTACTCTCATCGGTTCAAGAAGATGGATTTATATCTATGCATAACATCTAGTTATGACACTGATGTGACCTCAGTCAAGATTAGGCAAGCCAGAAACATTCTGTAGAAGAGTTGCTAAGAGGAATGCCTGAGGTGAAGCGCCAACTTGAGTGCAAAGAGCCAACAAAGTTTGAATTGGAGAAGAACCTCATTTTAATCAACTTTCTTCCAAAAGAAATGAAAGAACTTGGAGTAATACCGTGAGGGGGCATCAAAATCCAAAACATATTTCGCGTGGTTCAGTAAAGGTTTAAGCTTTTGTTCAATGCAGAATTGGGTTCTTTGAGGAATGGAATTCCAATTCCCACAGAAATCAAAATGTAAATTTGGATTTCACACGAATTTGGCCTCAAAAAGTGTCAAATTAAACGTGAATCGGTTGCCGCCAGTCGCTGGTCCCCAAAAGGTCGCTGACCACCGATTGCTGTGAAGTTTTCTTTTCTAAAAGCCAAATTTTTTTTTCATATCAAACGATTGAAAATGAAAGAGTGACATTACTTGGAATACGAATTATAGATGAATAAAGGCGGGCCACTGGAGCTGAACGGGAGCTTTTCTCTTGTTCATGGATCCAGACGAGATCCAAGACAAAATATAAGGTCTTGGAGGACCCCCAGGCATTGCGAAACGGACGGACCAACCAACCAGAAGTAAGAGTGGTCATCCAATGTTAAACAGAGATCAGCAATGTCGTGACAGAAATAAAAAGAAATCAAAGAATCATCAAAAGCACCAAGCAAAAACAAAGACAGCAAAGGATGCATACAACCCATGGAAATGCAAGTCCTAGCAGCAAAAACAGAAGGAAAACGAGGAGGTTACTTGTCCGATGGATCCAATTGCTTCCTCTTAGAATGGCCCATCTCGCAGGATCCTGGAGTATGCGAGCGACTAGTGACTTCCCGTTCACTCGATCAGCAGTTTCATGTAAAAGGAGAACAAGCATCACATCGGAGTATATGGAGGAAGAGGAGGAAGAAGAAGTAGAAGTGGGATGGTTTAGTTTAAGATGTGCCTTGGCCAAGATGATGGGGTATATATATGTATGTATAGGTTCTTGGATGGCTGAGAACACTTGTAGTCCTCTCGCTTGCACGACGAAGAGGTGGGAAGCCGTAGGCATGTCCGAAGGCGTTAGACAAGTTCACAAAATTTCCCAGAAACTTCAGGGCCGCGAGCCACTCCTAGCTTTTTTCTTACGGGATTGTCTTTGATAACCCCTCTTGACTAGCGCATGGAAGATGAGAGAGAGAGAGAGAGAGAGAGAGAGGAGATTCATTTAATTAGAACAAGAAAAAAAAAAATGCTTGGAGGACGGTACCGTCGCTTTCCACATAGTGTCAGTATCTTTATCTTTCCGACCCCACATCCCCAAGAGTATTCGCATAATCCCATTCATCTCAATCATTAACCCCTAAACATACCAAATGCTTCGACCAAAAATACAACCAAAAAAATAAAAAATAACTCAAATGCCGCCACTGTCTCCGACACCAACACGTAGATGCAAGTTTTGCATAATTCCTTGGATGCCGTGCGTCGAAATCTTAGCCGCGAGACTCTAATGACAGAATCCATAAGGATGAGTGCCCGCACACGATTGACAAAAGATGGCATGTCTTTCATTGAACAAAACAATTTCTAATTTTCCGAATGGCCAAACTGAGTGCACAAGAGTGATAATGGGCATGACGTGTTCACGGCTTAGAGCGCTATTCTTGCCCATCAGCTATATTCCGTCCTCATATGCAAACAGTATCTATTGAATATGCCGTTCTTTACTTTTGGCTATATGTTATATATATACTGTTTTACTTATTATTCTCGAAGGTTTGAATAACCGAAGAACGGTCCACATGTTACCACTTATAACTCCATAAGGATGCCTGCCATTCGTTATTAAAAACAAAAGAAAGACAAAAGATTCCTGACAGTATAGTCCTCTTTTGGAATAGAGATAATCCTTAGATATGCATGATTTACGTAGATTGCCTTTAGTGAAGTACTCAATCATTGCTTTGAATCTAAAATTGGTCGAAGGGGAACCTGGTATATTCCGTACTTTTAAGTAGTTTTTTTATTTTGTAAAAAATAATCAGCATGCATGATTCGATCTTATGCGATTTTATTGACACGGTAATTGTTCCCAACATCTATGTATGAGTAGGTAGAAGAATTTATGAAAGAATCGAGCGAGATGATCTTTTTAGCAAGATTTAGTAAAGATGATTGCCACATTTTTGGAATATTATTCCCTTACGTCCTAAAATACACGTTAGACAATTGAATTAGGTTTGCCTGACTGGCCCGCACTTCTCTTGCGACTTCAAGAGGGGCAGCTAATCGAGGCCTTTCGTTTCCAAATGTTCGTTTCTTTTAAGACCTGCATTTTTATGTCCTAGGAATCACCACGCAGTCTCGCCCCGCTCAACCACGACGATCAACCGACCACGCGAGATCCGATCAACGCGCGCAAAGGCTAGAAATTAACAAATCTAAGCAAGAACGAGATTAAACGACGACGACGACCTCAAATCGAAACAAGCTGAGGCGAAGAGGATTCGGCAGGTTCGGCAGCGCTAACAAACGCCGGACCCCGGAAAGCATCGAGCTCTGTGAATTCGACACGGTCATCGACGGGATACTGTCGCATAGGAGCTCAAAAACCGAAAACGAACCGCATTCACAAGCGCATGGGAGGGCAAATGCGAGGGCGAATGCATATCTTTTTGTTTTTCCGGTTATTTCGCTCTTTTTTTAGGGTTAGCAGATTGAAGGAGACGGGATTCACTTTTTAGGGCTTCGGATTCGGATGGTTCAATTCAATTCGCCCAACCGAATTGATAAAACCAAATTTGGTTTTTTTCCTTAATCCAAACCAAAAATAAAAAAACCAAACAAAAAATACATAAAAGTTCAGTTTAATTCGCATTTCAATTCGATTTTGACACCCTGATGGTATAACTCACCACCCAAATCACAAAAGTGTGGCGGAGATTTATTCAAAATAATTTATCTTGAACAACATAAATAATTATAATAAGGGAAAGAGAACAAGTAATTAGCTGTGGCTAGTGTCACTAATGATCTGTTTTGTTGTTGTGTAATAGAGAGCAAAGAAAAGAATGAAACGCATTGCCTTTTTTTTTTTACCTCTCTCGTGAGAGAACATGAGGAAGCCTTAGGAGCATTTTCTCAATTTCCTGGAAAATGTAGATAAAGATGCATTTGTCTAGTAATTTGATACGAATTCACCAATTTGAAGAACAAAAATAAATAAATTAATCAATTAAATTTAATTATTAATGCAATACTAACAATAAAATATTAATTGAAAATGCATTTGATTTTGTTTGCACTGAATTCAGTTGTACATTAGAGTTAAAAGAAGGATCAACAACCAGTACTCAATTGACGGTTGGGTTTCTCTCTTGAGTAGAGTATGATTGTCGGAGAGTCGCATTGGCAATTGCCACGTTTTTGGATTTTTTTTTTTTTTTGTCTGGAGGAACCACTTTAATGACGAATGCTACGTAAACTTCTAAGTAATGCTAGCCTAAGACCCACCACCACTGCGCCACACACGTAATACACCTAATGACCTGCTAGCCTCCCTACAACTTGGGTTAAAAGAGGTTTCGAACATCTTACTTTTCCCTTCAAAGGCAAGAGTCTACCCAGTAAGCCACCACGGCCGGTGGTACGTTTTTGGATTGTTCTTCCTCTGTAATCCTAAGAAACGCATTAGAGAATCGAATTAGATTGGCTGGCTGGCCCACAATGACTTTGCGACTTCAAGGATGGCGGCTATCGAGGCCTTCGGTTCCCAATGCTCTTTTCTTTTAAGACCCGCATTTTTATGTAAAAAAATATAATTTAGGCACTTGCCTCAAACGCCACTATTAGCGGCAATATTTCGAACTGTCAAAGCCATCTTTTCCCACATTCGATGAACTTAATATTTCTCCATAAATGGGGAATGGTGCAGTACTTTTGGCCAATGCGAGTCCCATCTCTCCACTCTCCATCATCGTACGTCCTTGTCCCCCCGCGAGCCAGTCCTGGCTTTTTCTCATCAGATTAATTTTGATTGGCCATAAGGGATGGGGGAGAGAGAGAGAAAAGTGATTTAATCAGTGATTAACACACGACTTAGTCACTGTTAGGTCCACCGACATTATCCATTCTCCATTTTGTACTTTAATATAGAGAGAGAGGGAGAGGGGGATTTACTGAAATTACTTCTACAATAAATGAAAATGTGAACTAAAATTCTTCCTCGAGTAAATTTGGATGTGAACTACTGCACTGATGTTGTCTTACTAGATTCGCTTGAACTGAATAATTTTAAGATGAAGCGGTGGTTGTGGATCATATGAAAGGTCTGGGAAATTTTACTTGCACGCATGCTTCAATGTTGTAATTATCACACAAGCGATGCACTTGCAATGCATGTGAATGGGAGTTGTTGCATAGAAATTTTTATGACACACTTAAGTAGATGACCCACTCAAGATGAATATGGTAACTAATGGGGTGGCCACAATGAGGAGGATGTTGCGGACCGTGGTCAAGGAATCGTGGCCTCAATGGTTGTACAACACCTTGAGCATACTGATTGGGTTATCTAGAGGGTTGGCCATTGGAGAGAGACATGAATTACCAAAATTACTCCTACAATAAACAAGAATGTGAACTTAAATTATTCCTTTCCCAGGAAAAAAGAAATCAGTCCTTGAATAAATTTGGATGTGAACTGAAATGATGTTGTCTAGGAGATTTGCTTGAAGTGAATAGTGAAGTAATTTTGGTCACCATATAAGAAGCGATGGTTGTGGATCATAGGAAAGGTCAAGGAAATGTTACTTGCATGCATGCTTCATTTTAGTTGGGAGTATTTATGCTGGCCACCAGAAATGTTGTGAACCCTATTTTGCTCCGTCGCATGTGTCCAAAGAAATATAGATTCTCTTGCCTTTATCTGCCATAAAAAAAAGCTCACAATCTCCCAGAACAACGTCCAGTTCCACAAAAATGGTTTTTACCCAAATATTTAGGCATTGTCCCCATTTTCGTACGGAGAAATTCCTTCTATAATCTTTCATGTTACTGTAATAATTTTTTTTTTTTTTTTGTTACTTCTAGAAGAGGAAATTACCGACTTTCCCTTTTCAATAATTATAAGTTTGTTGCTATACACTCCACCCACGTAACCAAATAAAGGCAATTTCAAGCGGCTAACAAGGGAGGCCAAAGTTAAAGCTAAATAAAGTCTAAAGTTTATTCTATTAGGGATCAATATTTCTTTAATTTTTTTTATAAAGTCCTCTTCTTTTTTTCTTAGGTTGACTTTTTCAGGTTCGATAATTTGTCCATTTGGCGCCCACTTGTACCGTCTCATCCGAAACTCATGGGGTCACCGCTCTCTCTCTCTCTCCACGACTCTTTCCCTTTTCTTTTTGTCTTTCTATTAAAGTATTTTTCATGAAGTTTTAAGGGAAAGGGATTAGGTGACCAACCAAGTCATAGGGATAAAAGGGATTAGGCGATTGATAATTTGATAATTGAATCAAGCATATGTTAAATGTTTGCTGCCACTTATAATTGTGGGATTTGTCGCAGTCAAGTTTCGATATATTAATTTCCTATTTGACGTTTCATTTTATCTCTAAATTCGGATCATGCTTTTTCTACTTCGTTTTGGTCATCATTAGAAATATGATTGCTGTCTGAGTTCTTCTTTTCCATAGGAGGAATTCCATCCATTAACCTTTCATGTGACTGTAATGGCGGAGGACATTTGATCAGCATATGAGAAGTAAAGGTTGTGGACCACAGGAATTCCCAAGTCAGCCAACTTGGACGAGCAAAAGACAGTCTTTGCTATATTTCATTAGAGAAAGACAGAGAAGGGTCACCGAAATTTCTTTTCGAACGAATTTGGATGTGAACTGCCACGATGTGGTCTTCGTAGATTTACTTGAGTCGAATAGTTCATGTGATCATAGGAAGTTTCCTGGAAATGTTGCTCGCTTGCGTGCCTCGTCACTTCATTGTAGTTGGAGGATGTAGGTTGGTCACTATGGTTAAGAGGCTTAAACGCGCGTGGGTATTTCCGTAAATATGCCACCTCGCAAAATTAGCAGCTTATCTCGTTTTCTTTTGATAATAGTGATGATTACACGTACAGTGCACGTGAATGGAGTTGGTGTTGGAGGATTTTTATCACCCGCATAAGTCCACCCCAATCAAGATTAGATAAGGTAGCGATGACAAGGAGGACAATGCGGACCTGTGGAAGGTTTGCCATGTCAGAGAGGAAATACTGAAATTACTCCTACAATAAATAAGAACATGAATTGAAATTATCGTAAGGTGTTCCTAATAAATTAGGACCCTGACAGAAAATGTAGCAGAGAAAGAATGAGGCAACAATAGTTTATCAAATGAACTCGAACTCAAAGTAATGAGTCTGTAATCATTGCCACAGCGTGTTTTATTTTGCATTGCAGGCGCATAACTCAGAAAAGTGACTTCATCTTAATGTACGTCTCCTGTAAAAGTTAGCCCCTCCACCTTATGGTGCTGCATTTACGATTTTTTGTTGTTTCCTTTGGCTTTTTTCCGCCTTTTGCCTATTGAGGAATTGAGGTATTTCCGTCTTCAATGCAGATTTTCAGGCAATTCTCTTCCACCCGATATTTTATCAATGCTGTCGCAATTCTCGAACATCAGTTATCATTTAGGTGTAGCTTTTTGAACAAGCGACCAAAAATTCCGATCAATTTCTTCTAATCCCACAGGACTATAGATCATAAATTACGACACCGAGAAGCATGCGTTATAGTTCAATGAGAAATATTGAAAGCAAATTAGTATGGCTCTTCATCAAATTGATGATGTCAAAACGTTTTATGATTTTGCTTGATTTGATACATTGGTTACAGTTGATCATAATGCCAATATTATACGAATTTCCGCAATCTTTTACTATCTCATGATATTATTCATCTATAAAATATCTTTCAAGCTTGTTGGATAACATCACTTTGCATGCGTACATGAATTTTCAATGTATCGTGAATCACATCACGCTAAAATTTTACAAATCTTATCCTTAGGTTCTTTTCTCTCATTTGAAGATATGAACTCTATTAGTAAATTACCTTTACCAAAAAAAAAAAAATCTATTAGTAAATTACTCGTACTTTTGCATGAAGCACACACACCAATGTAATTAAAAGGATAAAAAAAAAAAAAACACTTCCATCTCCCTCACATATGCTGAACTTACGAAAAAACACTCATACATTTTCTTTTTTTTTTAGTAAAGAACACTCCTACATTCCCCCCCCCAATAAACCGAATTATAAACGTTGAGAACATATATCGTATTACACTTGGTTAAAAGTACTTCGATTATGAACTCACTAGTTTTCTTACCCATGGTTTGCACGGGTCTTCTTTGCAAAGAGACAATTAAGTGATTCTTGATGTATTATGTTCATGAGGACTCTCCATCTTAGATAACTTTTCAGTTACCTAAATAGATAATTGGGATTTATTGTTCTCAAACATGGACTCCTCTAAAAATTGCAACTTAAAATACCTCAGCGCTTTCGCATTCAATCTGTGTTTCAATTATGGTGTTGGGCTCAATATTTTCGATTATTAATTTGACTAAGAAATTAATGCTAACTTGGACTCTAATATTCAACTTGTGATGACGTTGTTCATATCTCTCTTGACCCTTTTCTATTTTTTTTTTCCTTTTCCTTAAGGTCTTTCTCCTCAAGAAATCGATCCAGTTACGACCGGCCCAGTCAACACCTATAAAACGAAGAAAAGGTCAAAAAGAGAGATACTCTCAAAACGCTTGCTTCCAAAAATGTTGTGAGCCCTACTTTGCTCCGTTGCATGTGTCTATGGTTGTCTCTCTTGCCTTTTATCTGCCATTAGAAAAGCTCATATTCTCCCTGAATAATACCCAGTTGTTCTCCAGTTTCACCAAAAATGGGTTTTTACCCAAATATCATGGCACTGTTCCCATTTTCGTTCGGAGAAGTTCCTTATATAATAGTTCATGTTACTGTAATAAATTTTATCTTATCTCGTTACTTCTAGAAGAGAAAATTACGGACTTTCCCTTGTCAATGATTTTATGTTTGTTGCCATACTCTCCACCCCACGTAACCAAATACAGGCAATTTCGAGCGGCTAACTAAGGGAGGCCAAAGGCTAAATAGAATCTAAAGTCTAGGCTATTGCGGATCATTATTTCTTTAACCTTTTTTTAAAAAAAAAAAAAAAGCCCTCTTTCTTCCTTGGGTTGACTTTTCAGCGTTCGATATTTTGTCCATTTAGTACCTACCTACCCGTACAATCACATCCCAAATTCATACCGAGAATTCAGGGAATGACTGATCATCCTTTATGAAATTATCCACGAAGTCTTCAACTTATAATAAAGATTTTATAGACAAAAAAAAAAAATAATTTAACAAAACATATCTCTGAGCAAATATAATAACAAAGTTCATAGTGTCGTGAATTAGTCAAAATGAGAGTTTGATAAATCCCATTTAATACCCTTTACTTGAGTAATCTAAGATAGAGTCTCATGTCATTCCGATGGCTCTTTATGTGGCTCAATTAAATTTCTTTATCCGCCGAACAAGAAATTGTAATAAAAGGGGTGAGCAAAATCATGACTTCGAAAGTGCCAATCACCACTTTTGTGGGATCAAGAAATTAACGATGCATATTTGTATCAATTATGCTACATTGCAAACCGACACAAGTATCATGTTACTATCAACATATTCCAATACCACATATCATATTGAGGAAGAGGAGAAAGAAGAAGTAGAAGTGGAATGGTTCAGTTTAAAGCGTGACTAGGTCAAGATGATTGGGGCATACATATAGTTGTTCGGTACTTGGATGGCTGAGAACACTTGCAGTCCTCTCGCTTGCACGACGCAGAGGTGGGAAGCGGGAGGCATGTCCGAAGGAGTTAGACAGGTACATAAATTTCCCAGAAACTTCAGAGCCGCAAGCTAATCGTGGCTTTTTCTGAGGAGATCGACTTTGATTTTTTTTTTCTTTAGATTGACTTTGATTAGCCACAAATAAGAGAGAGAGAGAGAGAGAGAGAGGAGTTATACAGGCACATAAATTTCCCAGAAACTTCAGAGCCCCGAGCTAGTCGTGGCTTTTTCTCAGGAGATTGACTTTGATTAGCCCCAAAGAAGAGAGAGAGAGAGAGAGAGAGAGGGAGAGACAGACAGACAGACAGAAGAGTCATTTAATTAGTGATTAACACATGATTTACATAATTAAAAAAAAAATCCCAGATGAGTGCCCGCACACGATCAACAAAAGATGGCATGTCTTTCATCGAACAAAACAATTTCTAATTTTCCGAATGGCCAAACCGAGTGCACATGAGCGACCATGGGCATGACGTTTTCACGGCTTAGAGTGCTATTCTTGCCCATCAGCTATATTCCATCCTCATATGCAAACAGTATATATTGAATATACCTTTCTTTCTTTTTTGGCCATATGTTATACATATATATATACTGTTTTACTTATTAGTCTCGAAGGTTTGAATGACCAAAGACCGATCCTCATGTTACTACTTATAAGTTATAACCCTATGGAGATGCCTACCATTCGTTATTAAAAACAAAAGAAAGACAAAAGATTCCTGACACTATAGCCCTCTTCTGGAACAGAGATAATCCTTAGATATGCATGACTTACGTAAATTACCTTAAATTGAGTACTCAATCAATTGCTTTGAATCTAAAATTGGTCGAAGAGGAGCCTGGTATATTCCGTACTTTTATATAGTTTTTTATTTTGTAAAAAATAATCGGCATGCGTGATTCGGTCTTATGCGATTTTATTGACACGATAATTGTTCCCAACATCTGTGTATGAGTAGGTAGAAGAATTTATGAAAGAATCGAGCGAGGCAATCTTTTTAGCAAGATTTAGGGCCCGTTTGGTTCGGCTTTGGGGAAATACCTTTGGCCAAATGCAAATATCTTTAGGATAAAGGGTTTTCAGAATACTGTTTGTTTGGCAAATTACACATTGGAAAGTTGCTTGTGCAAAAATACTGTTTGGCAAAACTTATTCTAAATGGGCTTTTGCTTTTAATTTTTTTTTTTAAATCTGAAAATCAAATCTAGCGGGCGGCGGTGCCGACGACGGCCAGATCCGGCCATCTAGCCGCCCGAGGTCGCGACCTCGGCGACGCCGTCACCGCAACCTCGGCGCCTAGAGGCGTAGAGGCCAGATCTGGCCATTCGGCAGCCTAAGGTCGCGCGGACCTAGGCGGCACGACCTTAGGCGCCTGAGGTCATAGAGGCTAGATCTAGCCATCCGGCGGCCTGAGGTCCACACCACTTGGGTCGTGCGTCGCGGCACCCCCAGACGATGGTCACCGGCGACGTGCGACCCTCAGGCGACAGCGGCGGTGGCTACCGGAGAAGCCCGGTGGCCAGGAAGAAGAAGAAGAAGACGACAATGGGGAAGAAAAATGATGAACAGTAGGCGTGGCATTTCCTAAATGCCGAATGCTCAATGCTGCCCCTTCCCAGCTTTCAGCATTCATTTGGCATTCCGAATGCTCATATTTGGGCAAAGGAGCTTTCAAAAAATTTGTCAAACACTAAAATTTTTCCCCAAGGGACCCTTGGGAATGTCCAACCAAACAGCCCCTTAGTAAAGATGATTGCCACATTTTTGGAATATTATTCCCGTACATCCTAAAATTTACATTAGACAATTACATCAAGCAAGGTCGAGCCTTGCCGGTGGCTAGGTGAGGTCGAACTCACCCTACCACTAGCGAGGGTGAGCCTCGATCTTGTCTTCTTGCCATAGTGGCCAGCAAGGTCGACCAATTGGTGAGAGAAGCAAGGAAAAAGAAAGAAATAAAATAAAAGAGAAAATATAAAAATATTCAAAAAATATTAATAAGGTAATAAAATTTATCCACATCAACATTGGTCTTACGACGTAAAATGGCTTACATTTATATTAGCGATTTTGGACCTAAATTGATTGATAGATTGAATTGACGAAAAATATAAAAATTTAGAATTCAATTAACAAAATTGAAATATCTAAAATTAAAATGACAAAAATGTAATAGATGGAGGATTTTTGGATAATTTCTGGTCCAATGTGCAATGTCATTATTGAACTTTAAATTTATTAATTGTGATTCTTGAACTTTGATTTCATGTGTGATATCCTCTCATTTTTAATTTATTTAATGTTATTCCTAAAAAAAAAATTCAATTAAGTGCTCCCTCATGTAGTGGCGTGCTTGTTTTGTCCCGCTCACTTTATCAGCACGTGCATGCCGACAAGCGAGATAGACAAGATAGCCAAGTGTCTTGTGGCAGTACATTAATGAAGAAAGAGAACGACTATTTGAACGCAGCGCATGACAAAATTTGATTGGTTCTTGCCTTGTGGGGTCGTTCCGGCCAACGCGGCGGCGTGCTTGATCGGCTTGTTCGAGGTAGTTGACCCTTCGTTACCGGTCATTTTATATGCTTTCCTTCCACCGAAAGCCAACATGGGCGGTGGCGCTACAGGACATGTCTGAAAAGTTACTAGGACTAGTTCAAAATTATCGACTTTTAATTAATTGTTTCGAAAATGCCAACTATCTTGACAACTTCATGTTCCATTTATTTGCTTACCTTCTGGACCATTAAAATTATTAAAATTTTACGGCCCAAAGTTATCAGCTAGTTCTGACATACTAACGTGTAGCTTACCGATCTGGTTTGGTCGCCCCGAAATTACGCCCTTTTTCTAGCAACTTACCAGCATTTGTTTCTGTAACTTACTAGCGTGCTAAAGTTATTGATTTATATGTGAAATTATTTGTCTTAGATTGAGTAATTCATTGACTTTTACCCAATCCACCCTATGAGTAAGTGACCAATTTTACGTTTCAAACTTTTGGCTGTAACTCAGCAAAGTTTATTTCATCTCTTCAAAATTACGAGTTTCCATGACAACTTACTAATAGTTAGTTACTCTAACATCTACTAACTTTTATAGGAGATTACTGTTCTCAATTTGAGTGATCTAGTAATTTTTCTCTCATTAAAATACTAACCGGTTTTATCTTAGCAATTTTTGTTTGAATTTGTTAACAAGATCTTTATCCGGTTGCTTTTGAAATTACCAATTTCTATAACAATTAACGACCACTAAGTTTACTAACATTTAATTATACAGAATTATCAACTTGAATTCAGTAAACTCTTTTTCCTATTGAGTTACTAACTTATTATAACTTACTAACTCTTATTTAGTAAACTTAGCTCCACGGGCTCGTAAGCCTAATCAAGTTTCTATTATTTTTTAATCTATCTGATAGTTTGGAGAATAAATCCATAAATACTTCATATTACATTATATCCGCACATACATACATACATACATACATACATACATACATACATACAAGGAAAGTATTCGAGCTCTGTAGATTGAGCTTGAGCTCCAACTAGAGTTGCTTCATAAGTTGCTATAATCATGACAAGTGGAGTTGAACTCAAGATCTCGATTCTTATTTAAATGGAGATAAAGCAAAAATCTTAATACTCAATAGAGAATGCAAGTCAAGTTCAAGCTTAGTAATGAGGAAAACTATCAAGTCAAGTTCAAGCTTAGTAATGAGGAAAACTATCAAGAAAGTCCTAAATCTATTAGATTTGGGGTTAATACCTTAAAAAACCCCAAACTGGTACACTTGTGACAAATTTACCCCAAACTATTTTTTTGACTATGAAAAACCCCAAACTGGTAAACTTGTGACAAATTTACCCCGACTGATTATAAAAAAAAAACCCTAAACCGATACATTTATGACAAATTTACCCCAAACTAATTTATTCGACCGCAAAAAACCCAAACCGGTAAATTTGTAACAAATTTACCCTATGCTAAATTGGATTAATACCACAAAAAATCATAAAAATTGTAAACTGTGACAAACGGAACGTAAAATCCTAAATTGGTATACTGGTTAACTGTCACGTGTCATTTAACTTAATAATTTGAAAATAAAATTTAACGAAAACTAACATAGGGTAAATTTGTCACAAATGTATCAGTTTTTGATAAATTTGTCAAAAGATACCAATTGGGGTTTTTGGTGATCAAAAAAATAGTTTAAGGTAAATTTGTCACAAGTGTACAAGTTTGTGGTTTTTTAGGGTATTATCCCTTAGATTTGCATCAATTCAAATTTAAAATTTTCAATTTAACCAATTTAGATATAAATATTTTGACGATTTATCAATACAATCCATCTAACCAATTTTGACCATTAATTGCTAACATAAACATCAACCATTCTATATAGCATAATAAGTATTGACGTGAATAATTTTAAAAAAAAATCTGAATATTTTTCTTTCTTTTTTGTCTTTTCTTTTTGTCTTTCTTTTTTTTTCCCTTTCTTTCTTTTTTTCTTTTTTTAGCCAATGGCCAACAAACGATCATTGGCCACGGGCAAGGGTTAGCTTTGTTGGGCGCCTGTAGACTACATTAGCAAATAATGAAAAGATTTAAGATTTAATTGACCAAATTTAAAAATTTATGATTAAATTAGTACTTTTGCAACACAATTTTCTTGGCAATTCCCCCATCACCACTATATCAGCTCAACTGAACCTAATTACAGAATCAGGTAGACGAAGCTAAATTCTTGAAGGGCTAAGTACACTTGCAAGTCTCCCAATATGCTCGAATCTTGCAATTGGGTTTGCGTATTATCTTTGTGCGTTTTTTTTTTAATCCCTGTGGTTTAATATTTCTGTTCTCAGTTTATTACGTGGCGTTGCCACATCACAAAACTTTATTTTTACTATTGGAGTAACCTCATTAAGCGGTAAAGAGTTTGACGTCTCATGTTGGGGCTGCCCGCCTATCTAGTAACTCAGGTAGGTTGACAGGACTCCGTTTCTTATCTTGATGCGTCGATACGCGGATTCCCAATATCTCCTCAATTTCTCTTCACATATTTTTCTTGCCAGAAAGGAGGGAATACATCATGATCGTGTAGTGGGGAGTCCCACCCCTTATGGGTTCTTCCCCGGAGTCCCACCCCTTATGGGTTCTTCCCCGTCATTTCTCCCTTGAGCCCTGCGCAGGTCCAACAAAACTTTCTCTTTACTGAGAAGATGCATGGCCGTTGACGCGGTGGATGTGGATGGAGTTTGAAATGTAGCATCTTTGTCGGTTTGGTTGGTTTCTATAAGAGCTTGAGAGCGAGAGCGAGCGAAGAAATTTGACTTGCGAGGTGCGCGATCCTCGGATGGTCGAGCATTCCGGTGATCCGCAATGGGACCCTTCGCTGTACGAAGGAGACCCCAGCTTTTCATTTCATTTTTTATCTTCTTTTTTCCATCTTTGAAAAATCAAAGGAAATGTACTTTTTGCTGAACGTTCAACGGGGTTCTTAAATTTTGGGTTAAGATCACCGGCGGTCCTTGTACTTCCATATGAAGATCAGATCGGTCTAACTGCTTTGTATTTGTTAGAGAAATTGCATCGCCTCTTTGAAATGTACCACCGGCAATCCTTCGTTATGTACTTATTCACTTCTCGGCTGGTTTTCGCCGGCATGGACCGTCCAGTTGCCGACATGGACATCAGAGTATCGTGTTGTGTTATGCTCTGCTCAAATTTATCACATAGGTGTCACATCAGGGTATATATAGACATTAAAAAAAAAAAAATTGAGAGAGAGAGAGAGAGTTTGTGGATCCATATCAACTGCCGGTCGTCGTCTAAGATCATAACTAGCAAGGTTACAAAGCTCTTGGCCGCCATGGTCACTCCAGCTTCAAGCTCGCTGCTAAGGACGCTCGAACTTCGAGCTCACGTCCCCCATGATTGCTCGTGCATGAGCTCCAAGCCTGCACCGATGGACGCTCAAGCTCCAAGCTCATGTCAGCCTTGGTCGCTCCATCTTCAGGTTCGAGCTCGCAGATGTCCTCGTCACTCAAGCTCCAAGGTTCATGGCCATGAACGCTTGAGCTTCGAGCTCATGTCCCCCTATGGTCACTCGTCGCCACTCCTTATCGAGCACTGCAGCGAAGTGGTGGCCCATGCCAAGCATAGTGGCGAGGGCTCTCTCTCTCTCTCTCTCGACACAATGCTCAGTGGTTATGCCAGCATTTCTATACGCATTTCAATCTTGAGAACCGATGCGAATGACAGACATCATGTTCATCGACTTCACTTGGCCAGAATATAATCAGGACCTAATCAAATATTCAGGTAGAAAATTCAAGGATTATTGGTATTTTAATGCCGTTTTTCTCCGCATCATTGTTACGACACGCCACATCAGCAAAACTGATGAAGGTTTTCAATGGCAAATAATGAAAAGACTCGATTGTACCAATCAAATACGCCAGACTACACAAACCAAGCAAGTTATAAGAATTGATTGAAGGGAAAAAGAAAGTTCAAAGACGATGCGGCCAACTGCTAGTAAAGTGGATGTCTTCAGTGATCCTTCGAGTTCACAACTTTTTTTCTGACAAGTCCCAACCCTTCTGTCATGAGATGTGGCACCCGATTCATCTTTACAATCATAAGCAACGGCGAAAACCATGACCATAAAGACGAGGCCTGCTGGAGCTCTGAGAATGCATATACACGTATTCAATGTCAAGTGATACAACATTATGCCGACAATCATGAAGCTCCACACAATCTGCATGCCATGCCTGATACGTTATTACCGCTACATTATTATGAGGCTTGCTGTAAATCTGGTGCAATATCTCTAGCCACGGAAAGTGAGAGACCAAAAGAGGACCTCACAGCAATATCAATGCAAATCACAAACAATGTCGCGAGAAGTCTTGCTTCATTTTGTGAGAAAGTGAATAATACAGGCTAAACTGACAAGCTTAAGAAGTCTAAATACATTAACTGTGTAGGCAGTCGTTAGTCTACCCACAAAAACCAAATCTACAGGTTCGGGATCTTACTGTGCCTACACGAGCGGACTGACATACAACCAACACTAGGACTGACATAAATAGACCCTTACCTTCCATTACCATATGAAAGAACTTGTGCTAACTTATCTAGCTTCTAGAAAGGCTCCTCCCACTAATCAACTTCAGTTTCAGCTTCTGACCAATCAAACATCTCCAGCTGATATGGCTCCAACTTGGTCCATCTTTGCAAACGAGGCAGCAATGTCATGCAGAGACTACTGCAACAATAGCCGCCCATGGATATCAAGCTTTGTGCAGGGACAGAACCCATACACATGTTGACCATTTGTAGGGAGCAGGATCCATTGCAAGAGCTTGATGTGTAAGATTTGACAGATATAATCTGAGGTTATGCCCGTAATTCCCTGCACCGGCACGAACTTATGGTTGACCGGAATTAGGCAGGGGTAGGAGAGGAACATATAAGCATCAAAGCTAGATTGGCTTCATCTTCATCCCTTGTCTACGTTTCATCCAACTCTACAAGTTGTGCCCGTCTCTCTGCAGCCTTCTTCCTTACAAAAATGCCCCATCTCAATGCCGCCTTAAGCTTTAGCCACCCAATAACAGCTTTGCCAGATGAGCGGCTCTGGTCCTCATTGAAGCCGAAATTCTGAGATAGGTTGGGCATGTATGGTGATGAGCATGGGTACCCATCTTCAGTGGCATGGAATGAGGATTCGGTATGGCCTCCCATGTTGAAGATACGGAGGAGATGCTGCATATCCTCATTCTCAAGCATTGCAAGGCTTCTCATACGAATTTCCTCCTCCGGGAAAAGCTCCTCAGCTCCCCTGTAAGGAGGAAGACCTGATGGGCCCGCAGCATGAAAGCCAGATGCCGATGCCTGTGATGGACCAATGCTCAAAAGCTGGGTTTGGTGCGAGGAACTGATTAATGGATCCTGAAGAGGGAATGAAGAGCCATCAATCTGAAGAGGAATACTGACATTGACGCTTGGTGGCTGCATCTGATATCTGGTAGAGATACTGTCATTGTACCCTGTCGAGATTGGAGAGAGAATGAGCAAGTATAAATCAGTGAGTGAAGGAAGATCAGTTGTTTGCCCTCTGAAGTAGCCCCAAAAGGATATAAGAATGAATATCATGAGAGTGAGAGCCTATCTAAATGTTGGACCAACACTATGAAGAACAAAACAAAAAAATAAAGAATTGTCTGCAGAAGCCACCAAATCATTACTCGTGGCTCTTATTTTTCTGTGATTTAAATTATGTAGTAGGGATGTCAGTTCTATTACATCTTGCCCTCTAATTTCAGGGTTATACCAGTCAACCCCCTCTGCCCTTGCAATTGGGTGGTTGCATTTACTGGTTGGATGTCTAACTGTCCAAGAGGTATTATACCTGATCTCATGGCTCAATTTTTCGAAGTATATTGGAAGAGAACCAATACATACTGATGGAAGGCTATTGAGACAGACGCATTTTAAGAAAATAGAGGAGGTAGGAGGGCAATTAGTTAAATCTAGCATGGATCATACATGGAAAATAGTAGAAACCATGCATCAGCCCCCTATAGTTTGATTTTGTCTTAGTTTAGCCCAAAAGATTGGTTCTAATTTTTGGCACAGCAGAGTCTAACGAACATGGCATCACATGAGCAAATTCAAGCCATTTGGAAGTCTTGTTTTTATTTTCCAATCACTCCAAGTTAGACCAAGGGAAGAGACATTTAAATCAGTTTGCAACTTTTATTGAACATAAAGGAACTTGTACCGACTATATTACAGCTACTGAATGGTCAGATTTCATGATCCTGATGTCACGTGCATTAGTATCAGTCTAGTCAAAGCCTAAATTCAGATTTAGGACCAAATTGAATTAAAGGATAAATGGAGTTGACTGAGAAAAAAAAAAAAAAGATTATCAGGGTTGACTAAGACAGGCATGAAAGCATAGGAGTAAAATGTTATTAACCCTATGGAGTTTTAAAAAAAAGGAAAAGAAATTAATTTCTCCTTTCATCTCCTTGAAGCCTACAACTTTCATGTAGGATTAATAAAGTTTCTGCCAAGAGGAACACACTATTAGATCAAACAGATTTAACAAGATTCCAGACATTTTACTGTTGAAAAGAACAGCGATTCACAAAACGATCTCCAAAACTGTCAGTTTCTTGAATCAACCGTTCAGCAAATCATGATTACAATGACATTAGAGATGGAAAGGTTAGTATTACCTGAATCAGCAGGAGGCTGGTCCATGGAAATCGGAACTGAAAGGCTTGGTGGAGTAATCTGCTGATCATATATGTTTGAATACTCCTGTTGACCCATGGGAAATTCAGAGCAAGATGCACCAGCATCCTCATTGTTGAAATCAACCAGAGATTTGCCATCATACTCAATCACGTGCATCCAATTGTCATATGCCTTCTTTACCAAGGTGTCCACATGGACCTTCAGAAATCGAGCCATTTCAGTTTTTGCAATGTACTATAATTGAGACAAGAAAGGTAGGCAAAAAAAAAAAAAAAAAAAAAGATATGCTGCATCTTGTGTAACAAACATCGTTCTCACAAAAACAGAATGTGGTAGACAGGAACAAGAAAAGGCAGTTCATCGAGCAAAGGAACTGGTATCTTTTGACCTGAAGGGACCAAAAGATGTAAAGGCAATAATCACAACATCCCATTGTCCTTCCTTTCAAAATGACGCACTTTAGAGCATGTAGAATCAGTTTATAATGCAGCAACAGAAAAGCAGAATTACCTTCTGATCGTCTGAAAGAGAATCCGCAGAGATATATTGTCCATCTGCGATTAGGCCACTGAATTGATAAATGTTATTGAAAACAACCCCTACATTCCTAGCATCTTCCGGATAATACACATAAAGCTTCCCACTTAAGACACATGTCTTCGCATGGTCAACAAGAACATCCCACATTTTGTTTGACATGCCGCTGCCAAGAATCTACAAAAAAGCAAAAAAGAAGCAATTAACAAAGAGAGAGAAAAAAGTATCCCAAGTTTAACCACGTCATTCTTTGATTCTTACATTCCTCAGTCTCTGTGAGTCTCTGACCACGAGTCTAAGAAAGTCTTCAACTGTATATATCCCGGCCTTATTTAGCCTTTTATGAAAGGAGCCGTCCTTTCCAATCTTCTCCAATCTCCAAACATCATCATGCAGTGCAGGTGGATAATGTTTCTTGTACACTGTAAATTGAAAAAAAAAAAAAATGAGAACTTGCCCGAGAGAGCCCCCAGCTATATAGGATGTGAAAGATTGTCACAACTTACATTCTCCCCTGTGATCCTTAACAGTGAAAGCATCCGTTTTCGCTTCACGTATGCGTATGCCCTCACAACAGCCCGGTGAGACCTTCAAACCGAGTCTGAACTTTCTGCTCCTTATCCAGCTTGAGTTGTCAGTAAAAGTTAGCTCTCCTAGCGTGCCTACACCATCCTTCAGTATCACTTGCAGTTCCCCAGTTAGAAGAGGCTTTTCCCTTCACGTTCTTTCACTACATGACTGTCAAATTCTTCCTGAGTCCAAGTGTCATCATCTTCATTGTTGAAATCCCCTTCAAGGACAACAACATCAAGCTTCACAGAGGACTCTGGACCTGATGTGACAGCACAGCCTGTATCTGCATTCATTAAGACGACATGGATTGCAGCACCTTGCTCGCCTTCCACTTTGCCTCCAGTAAAGAGCGGGAGCGACAACCTGGTCCTGAATTGTAGCTGCAAATTTCTTCCATCGGATCCTTCTAGGCATTTAGGAGAAGACCTAAATTTTCACAAGCCTTAGACAGATGCACCATGAAATTTAAGTGGAAAAATCCACACAAATGTGTGATAGCAGGAAAGACAAGAGACTCAAACACACAGGCAAAGCTTACATTGGCCCACATAATGCTGCACGACTATGGACTATGTTGGTCATATCAGAGAAACAGCAACCAATGACCCCCTTTCAATATTTACACTGGTATTGATCTATCTTCCCAACTTAGAGACTTAATTTAATAATATTGAGCTATAACAAATCCTTCCACAACAATTATAAGATTCCTGGGAATTCTCCACCAATGACGCAATAAAAATTGTTTGCAATAACTTGTATAGTCAAGTATGAATAAACAAACAAGCAAACAAACAAAAAACAACAACAACAACTAAGCTTTATCCCACTGAGCGAGGTCAACCATATAAATAAATAAACCATGGAAGAACTTTATGCACAAACATGTTTCCAGCTTAACCTTCAGGCAATTCATACCCGCCCCTACAGAGCTAATGAGTATCTTCTCAAGCAAACCAGATTCACAACTCAGAGCGTCAAGCCAATACAAAAATGTCATCACTATGGTTCCACCTAGCTAAAAAATAGCATACCTCCCAGTAATTTTGAAGGGGCCCAATTTTGCTAGAGCTCGCTCCACTTCTTCACTTACCTGGTCAATATTTCAGAAAGCAAGTTCTTAAGCTACATTGAAAACTTCAAACATAGCAAATTCCTTTATGACCAATTCTGAGGAACATTATATTGTTATGCAGGCAAAAGCATGATTCATTCCCTCAGTTCCAAATTAAAAGTGTAAACTAAACTATCATAGTCACTACATGATGTTTGGCAAAATCAAAGATGATATTGCTAATGCATAGTCACCCTTACCACGAACATACTACACTATACATGAGTTTTTCACCTCTCAAGGCTCTCAAGCCAATTTAAGGAGACAGTGATACATATAGAATCAGAATATCACTCACTCCCACAAATCATGATAACCACTGTTCTCTAGTTTCTTCATCAACCAATTTTACTACTCTTCCATTAACCAAGAGAAAAGAACATGGAAACACAATAAATGAATAGAATGCGGCTGCCAATTTTATCTTACCACACGCCGAAGTATGGGCTCCAATGATGAGCAAAGTTTCTGCAAACTATCCACCTTGAGAGCTTCAACAATGACACTGCATCAATATAAAGGAACATTAATATATTTATAAACCTCAAAGGAGCAACCATTTTTACATAAGATGCATAATTATAGATAAATTCCCTCTGAAGAAGGCAAGGACACATAACAGAGACAGATCCAGGGCCCAAAACTTTTAGCTACATTAGATGCTATCTATGGAAGATGGTAGAATTCAAGTTTGTATAGAAAAGAAAAAGGAAAACAGACGAAAAGAGTCAAGAATCTACAATGAGAAGTTGGAACACCCTTTTCCAATAGTCGAACTTGATACTTTTGTGAAAAAGAATAATTGTTTAAGCCAAACACAGATAAAGAAACAAAGGGAAAAAGAAAAACAGATGAAAAGAGTCAGGAATCCACAAAAAAAAAATGTCAGGACACCCTTTTCAGAAAGGCAAACATAACTATATTAGGAATAGAGAGATAATTTAAGCCAAACACAGCAAAAAAGAGGTCATTTTAAGAATCTGTAACCCAAAGCCAGAACACTAACACCATACAAAATAGCAAGAACCTGCGTTACTTTGCACCTTCTAAAAATGAAATCAACCTTGAAGTCAACCACTGCAAGCATTTGACCACTTTGAAACTTGGTGCAATATTTATGTTAGATCTATTAGCAGTCTGTGTTACATAACACCGACAACGCAAAAAAGGGTTCTTCAGCAAAAATTCATTAATTATCCGATAAACCACACACAATATACAATTAGCAGCCCTGCAACTTCCCAGTCCGAGTCTCGCTCCATTTACATGTTGCTCAATACGATAACATCAAAACAATTAATCTCAACTCGTACAAACATACTTATAAAACCACCCCTACATCTTTAAATTCACTGGTTTGTTCATGCGAAAATGCATGCGCGCGCATGCTCGCTTTAGTGACCTCACACCGCCGTACTTTATCGAAGCAACATGGTACAGAAAAAGACTTAAAAAGTAACGAAGCACCCCGAATCGAATTCACACTCAAGTACTTCTCGCTGACATCAGCAGGTCAAAAACCGCCGGTACAATCGAACTCCCTCCGTCAACCACCACTCAGCAGCTGACGCAGTCCGCCCACCAAAAACTCCGACCAACCCACGATTTGACAGACGCTCAAAAAGCGACGGCTCCACCTGCAAAGGCGGCAAAACCCACCACTTCGCCGACCCCAAAAACCGCTTCGCCTTCGCCTACACGACAACCCATCTCCGAAGCACGCAGGAGCTCAAGAAAAGAGAAAACCCGGAACGAGAACTTTACCTCGCGAGAGCGGGCCGCTTCCGATCGGGCTGCCCTTCCTCGCCGGAGCCCGAGTCCAGCCCCCGCTTCCCCCTGCTCATGCTGTTCGTCCTCTCCATGTACCTCGTCTGCATCCCTCCCTCCGACAACCCACCACCCCGTTTCGCGAGAACGAGAAGAAAAACCGCTTTGTACCCACGAACGCCCTCGAACCGGACAACAACCTGCGCCAACCGCTTCGCCGACAGACACCTCTCCGCAACAGATTAAACCAGGCCCCGGCACCCCCTCAAGAAAAGCGCCCGGACGAAGGTGGTGTCAGGGGGGGCGTCGTTTCCGCGCGCTTTCGCGGCAGCTGCCGAGGCGGATGCTTCCGGGAAGCTCCCCGAGCGCTTAGCCGCGAGTGGCCAGTGACGGCGACCGCTGAGCCACGCCCAAGTAGAGTAGGAAAGAGGAGGAAGAGAGATTTTCTCGGGAATTCTGATTGGCGAAGAGGAGGAAAAAGTGACGAGAGAAAAGGAAAATAAAAGAAAGGCGAGCGGGAAAGGGCGAGAAAAAAACAGTGGGGGAGAGGGGGGTCGAAAATAAAAATGAAAAAGAAATTATGGGGAGCAAAATCAGAAATTTCCGGGAAGCGTCGGGGAATTTTCGTGGAGGTTTGGAGGGGCCGGCTTTGTTGCCATCGCAGCTTGCCATTGGAGTCCTTGCACGGACGAGCGCAACAGCGACCGGGGGACGGCTTTGATTATATTTTTGGGGGCTTGTGTGTACGGACGCGCCCTTTTTAGATTCAAATCTTCACTCTATTTCCCTTTTTCGCTTTTCGATTTTTTTCAATATTATAATTTTGTCAATTCGATTTTAAACATTTCATGTAAATTTCAAAGGCGTGAAGATTTGCTCTTTCGATTCAAGTGTAAGATTTGTTGGAATCTTGTTGAAGCTTTCGAACTAGTTGTAACCGAATTGGCGTACTTATGATGAATTTGAGGTTGATTTGGTAATTTTCCCCTCGAGGTTCGACACTTATTTGATGTGAAGTGTGATAGGAATCTTTTGAATATATGCAGATGGTTATTGTGTCTAGGTTTGAAGTGGAAATTTTTCGTATGCATTCGCGATTGGATAGGTGACGTGTAGGATAAGTTCAGCTAAACAGCTATCTCGAAATGTACATATCGCTTGTCCGATAGCGAATGAGTACCACTCGTAGAATGATTGAATTCATGTACGGATATCTAGGCAAAAGAATCTCTATAGTTTTTATTTTTTTTTCTCGAAATTATGCATAAGAGCTATAAGTTAAAGTTTAAACATAATCTATGCTTCATAGTGTCTTGTACAGGATTATCTTGGAATGATGTGTTGCCACCCACTTGGAAAATCTATCAAAGTTATCAAGTTTAAGGGACAATTCAAACATATTTAAGTAATTTCCTCAATCAACTTGTATATCAAATTCCTATTATGGATCGATGAAAAACAAATTAATCACATCAGATCACAAGTTGTTAGATATAATGATCCGTACAACCTCGGATAGACACGAGACATCTCGCTTTATACTAGATAAGGTTCCACTCGCCTTATCCGCTCGGCTGTGTCCTCAAAATTGATTGAGAAACCACCTATCTATCCAAATCAATTATTACATAGTGATTGTTATTGATTTATTTTCTTTCAAAAATGAAATGCTTCCACACATAACGAATGATTTTGAGTAGGCAAGGATGCCATAAGCTCGTGTGTTAAAAGTACCCCATCAATTCAATCGAGTTAGGGCGGCCATCCCGATTCATTACAAATAGACTCCGATGATGTCTTAGAAAGCTGTTTTTTCTCTTTCCAAGACTTGATTCCATTGCTATTCTCCATGGTGCCCGAGTTAGTGGCAAGTCTTAGACTAAATTCACAAGTTTGTCTTCGCTCATCATTGAACGGATCACCACAAAATCGATTGGGAAAAAAAAGGGGAGCTGACATCATCCTTTTTTATTACATCAAGCCCTATCACGAAAGTTGAAAACTAAAACACTTACAAAATTGCACTAATTGGAAGAAAAAAAAGCATAGGTCACATTAATAATTATGGGATTTAAGAATTAAAGCTGCGACTTTCTGAGGTTTATCCGTAATGAATGTCTAAAGACGACTTTAAAAGATCCTGAAATCCATGCTGGTGTCCATCGGCGCGGTTGGACGGTTGGATTTGCATGAGATGGTCAGTACTGAGGATCAAGATAATCTGGGCCGTCGGTTTTTTATTATTTTATTATTTTTTTGGGTGAAGATAAGGACCTTTGAATATTACGAAGAGGAATTTATCCACGTGGGGAATCAGTCTACAAAGCCGTCCGTGATTGCGTGGGGTGGAGGATTAGTGGCTACCGTGCGCCGATGGTACAGCGGCCGTTTGATTCGGCGTTGGTAATCATCACGACTTTGACCCTTTTATTTTTTATTTTATTTTGCTTTTGTTATTCCTCATCTTTGACTTGAATTCCACCCTGCAACAATAGCCTAATCAATGAGAAAATATTCGGTGGCACATGACATGCGTGAGCTAGTAAGCTCCACTCAAAAGGTAATATGTATGAGAAGACATGTATCAATTATTTTTTTTTTTTCTATGCTCAGGATCTATTGGGCTTACGCCGAACAGCCCACGGCCTGTAGAGTATGCGGTGACAATGCAAATATTCGAACTCGTTCCCTCATGCGTAAGATAGTAGAATTCAACCAATTGCACTGCCCATCGATGGTTTACATGTATCAATTATTTGTAAAACTAAAATTGGAGGCTTTTTTTTTTCTCTCCTCTAGCTGACAAATTGAAAAGGGATTGAATACATGTAACATTAAATGCTCACATTTAAATTACCGCTTAAAACTCTCTCTTCTTTTAATTTTCAAGGGCATTTTACATTCTACCCTAGAGAAGAACAATAAGAATACATTATCTCTTTCTTTCTCCAACACTTCCTGCCGCCGCCACCTCCCTCAAAGCCTCATTGGTTGTGGCTATTGCTTAGATCTACCTTTGGCATGTTGCCTCCCTCAAAAGCCATGGTGATCACAATTGCTAGGTCTTGAGCCCCCTCCACCTCCATTGTCGCCTCCAGAGTCCATCAAAAGCTACAATTCATCGTCTCTCTTCTCTCCATACACAATCACATTGGCATGCCATGGAAGGTGCCAAATCCCTGGCTGTTTTAGACACAACAATCAAGCACAAGGTGTATACTTGGGTTGGTCCATACTTGGGTTGGTCACTTGGGGAATCCTAGTGATGTCTATTATGGCCGCACCATCTCTTTCAACCTCAACAACTTCTAAGCCTTCGTTGAATTGTGCCCCTACAATGATCTCGTCATTATGCCTCATCCCGTCCACAATCTTATCCACTTTAATTCTCTCGATCATTTGGTAAGATTTCGCTTGTGAGAGGAACTATATGTGTATGTTGATTTCAATCTCTTTACAATTGATCAAAGCAAATGTGTTTGTGATGGTTGTTTGCATTTTGTTATTCTTCATGTTGAGTTCCATTAGCACGCATGGTCGAGCTTTATCTAATCTTGATTAGTTGCTTATTGATGTACGGTGAGACAAGGAGGGAGGGAGGTACTAATGAGAAAATCAGTCTAATGATTGAGTCGATGATCCGTTTCTTGTAAGGGTGAAGGAATATTTGATGGGTGTAGTTGAGTAAAGATGAATACATCATCAAGAGTTTATAGGTGTGTACGATTAGAGATCTTGTCATGATTACAATTATACGAAAAGTTGATTCGATTAACATCAAACATTTGTGCTCAGGTATTGAAAAGAAAAAATATCAATTGATCTATTTTAAAAGGTTTAAGACCCAATTGGTAAAAAAAAAAATAAGTTTATGACTTAATTGATCTATTTTTTTTTACCAATTAAGTCCTAAACTTTTACAATTATTCTCGATTAGTCCATCCGACCAAAATTGGCCGGTTGGTGCCGACGAGCTTTTTTAATAATATTTTATTTTAAAAAATTATTATTATTATTTTTATCTTTTTTTCCTTTTTCCACTTTTTTTTTCTTCTCCTCCTCTTCCTCCCCCTCCTCCCGCCTCCTTCATTTGGCTTCGGCGACTGGCTAGGCTGGTTGGGCTAGACTGAGGCGATTCGGTGGGGCGAGCCCCCGCTGGATTGCCTCGCCAGATTCGGCAGGGTTTTGGTGAGCCCCCCTCGTCGGATCTAGCTAGGCACTAGCGAGCCCCCTCACCGATCCGGAAGGGGGCTCAATGTCGCGTCTGGCGAGGCCTCCTCATCGGATTTGGCAAGGGCTCGCCTCGCCCGATGACCGCGAGGCGAGCCCTCGCCAAATCCGATGGGGGCTTGTCCCACCGTCGCTGGGCATGAGCTCGCCGACTAGTGAGGCAAGCCCATTGGATCGCCTCAATCCGATGACCAGCCAGCCTAGCTAGTTGCTGGAGCCAAAGGAAGGAGGAGGGAGGAAGGTAGAAGAGAGGGAAAAAAAGGGGGAAAAAAGATTTAAAAATTAATAAATTTTTTAAAAATAAAATATTATTAAAAAAGCTCACCGGCACTAACCGACTGTCACGTCAGCACCAGCCAACCAATTTTGGCCGGATGGACTAATCAAGAATAATTGTAAAAGGTTTATGACTCAATTAGTAAAAAAAAAGTTTATGATTGAATTGGCACAATTATAATATGTTTAGGACTTTTTTGGTAATTTTTTTAACTAGAATGACAGTGAAGCAACATAATTGACTAATACAATCTCAGTTAAGACACTCCTTTCTACATTGCAAAAAAAAAAAAAAAAAAAATCCTTAGCAAGTCTGTTCTCCATCTAAAGAGACATACCCACCAAAAATTCCATACTTCTTCTACCTTGAGTATCAATATTCTTTCTTTTTGGTACACAAGCACTAATGTTTGATATCAACAGAATCAATATTGTTGATTCATTGTTAACATATAGAATGAATGGACTTACTAAGGATTTTTTGTTTGCAATGTAGAAAGAATTGTCTTACCCGAGAGTGTATTAGTCAATTGTGTCGCTTCATTGTCATTCTAGTCACATTTCTAATTTCCCATCAAATTTGCAACTTTTTCGTTGCTCTAGTCGCATGTTAATATAAGTCCTCTTCATCATGTTGTTTATACATTACTTTCTTCAACTCTTCTACTTGTAACTTGCACTGTGCGACTTATATGTCTAGTGAGGAACAAGTGGGATCAAAAGCCATGTCTCTGTTACATGAAGAGAGATTGGGAGAGTCCCTTAATAGTCTTGTTACGAAATAGTAGAGAGGAGGGTCACATTGTCGAAAAAGGAAGCGATTGGATCATTTATAAACCATTTATGCTCGTTAATTAATCAATCTCCCTATAGTTATTATGCAAGTTCTATGGTCATTATTATTGCATAATTTGAGGTCTATGGTCATTATTATTGTATAACTCGATAATTATAGGGAGATTAATAACTTAATGGCCATAGATAGGTCATTAATGATGAAATCGCTTTCTCTTCGACAATGTGAGCCGCCTCACTACTACTCTGTAACCAGGCTATTGAGGGACCCTCATGGTCTCTTCATGCAACAACAACAACCCTCTACTGGCACTTTTTTCTCACCAGAAACATAAGTCGTACAGTGCAAGTTACAATAAAAGGTCTTTTGAAGAAAGCAATGTATCAACAACATGACAAAGATGACTCACGATTAACAAGCCACTAGAGCAGCGAAAGAGTTGAAAATTGGATGCGAAGTTGAGTTGACTAGGATGACAATGAAGAGACACAATTGACTAATACACTTTTAGTTAAGACAGTCCTTTCCAGATTATAAAAAAAATCCTTAATAAGTTCATTCTCCATGTAAAGGAATATACCTACCAAAAATTTCATACTTCTTCTATCTTGAGCACTAGCACTAATCTTTTTTTTTTCTTTCGATACATGAACACTAATGCTTGATATCCACATAATCAACTTTTCATATAATTATAACCATGATAAGATCTCTACTCATACACACCTACAAACTCTTGATGAAGACTTCATCTTTCACTTAGCTACACCCACCAAATTTTCCTCCACCCTTACAAGCAAACCACAATAATCCTATACGTAAGAAGAATCGGACAATGTGTGAAATGGATGATCGACTTAATCACTAGACCGATTCTCTCATTGGTACCCACATTTGAACCTCCCTCCCTGCTTGTTTTGCCGTACATTAGTAAGCAACTCATCAAGATTAGATACAACTTGAGCTTGTGTGCTAATGGAGCTCAACATATGATAAGAACAGCCATCATAAGCGCACATCATTCACTCACGAGTGAAACTTTACCAGTGAAACTTTACCAGATGATTGAGAGAATTAAAATGAACGGGGTTAGCTCATGAATGGTGGCCACTGATGGGCCTTCGGGGGTGGAGGCAAAGGGGGCTCAGGGCCTAGTAGCTATGACTGATAGGGCTCTTGGGGAGGCGATGTGCTAAAGGCATTTCTAGGCGACAATTATGACCTACGGGGATTTAAAGGAGGCAAAGGCGGTGGGACATGCTAGAGAAAGAAAGAGAGGATGTATCTCTACTATTCTTGGGGAGAAAATGTTTACTGATTTGCAAGAGCCACCTCAATAGCTGAGGTCACGCGCATTTTTTCACTCTGAACCAATTAGAAATTGACCATCTCCAGCCGCCTTGAGCCTAACCTCCCTGCCTCCGTCCGACTTCGCCATCCGCGAAGTTGCCAGCGCAACATTCAAGGCGACCACTGCTGAGCATCGTACCTTCTCCGTCGTCTTTGTGGTCGGGATTACTTTCGTTGCCGCGAATCATATTTTGGAGTCGTAGCGACGGAGTTACAGTTCTCAAAGTTGACCAACGTCGCTCTCGGCCTTAGACGAGTCACCGCCGCTAAAAAACAAGGTCAACCACTACCGCTCGTCCAACTTTCTTTCGTCGTCGTTGCAAGTCTGGAAATCGACGTCTCGCAGCCATAGATGAGCCACTAGTTGTGGAAAACGAAGACGAAAGCTTCATGATTCATTCTCAATTTTCTTTTTTTTATTTTATTTGTTTTCAAGAGAAGCCTTCAAATCTGGGCTCAGCCAAACCTTTAGATTTGGAGCCGGGCAACGTTGGCTCGTTTTAATGCGAGAGACCATGGACGGCCATGTCTCAAGAGCCAGCCGAAACGCCTCGGAGCACAGCGTTGATGGCCATGGATGGTGCTCACTGGAAAAAGAAGAAGGTGGAAGCGAAAGAAGAGAAAAATTTAAATTTTTATTTTTTTATCGACCTCAGCAAACACATGTCTATTAATTTTTATATTTTTTATCAATGGCATTTCTTTGAAAATTGCTTTTCAAAACATAATTTAGCAAACGATTTTTGCATTTAGATGAAATCCTTTAAACTAAATTGCTTTGCATTTTTTAATGGTATTTAAAATATTAAACCAAACGCATCCTTAGAAAACCCAAACAAGGGTTATGGTGGGCTTCAAGTGGTCAAATCAATCTTGAATGCGTCTTGAACTTGTCGGGCGATTGAAGCAAGCACTATCATGCGAATTTTTTTACTGAACTTGTGTCAAAATTTCTAAAAACAAGAATTACAATCCATAAAGACCTGAAGCCCCCAAACTACTTTGTTTATTTTTTTTCACATAATTGTCTCTTTTCTTTCTTTACTTCGTGTTGTATAATAATGCGGAAACTATCGCCTTTTAATCAAATAAACGCAAAATCACCAATAAAATAAACAAAGGACAATGAAGAACCCTAGAGATTTTTATTATATGATTTGAATATTGATACCTACTCCATTGGGAGAGTTGGTAACAAATAATCTATTAATCAATCGCACAACCACAATATTAACATTTCATTGAGGTTCTCGTGACTAAAAGATCGTGCTTAATTGAGGAAGGCCGTCCAAGTTTTCCTAGGGTTCAGTTAGGATTTTGGAACATTCTTGGGAATGGGCGAGACGGTAATTGTGCCAAATGCTAGAGCTTTCTCAACTTAAATGCAGGTACTTGGAAGGAGAGGGGATACGGTCTCGTCCGTTAGATTGAACATGAATCAATGGTTGTAGTGAAGGAGTCTCTAGTATAAGAAGAGGCGCTCTCTTCCTTATTGTATCCATCTAATCATTTCAGTAACAAAATTCCCTTCTCTTCCATAGCTTCTTTCTCTACAATCCTTGTGAGCAAGTGAGTAATCGATCTTGGGAAAGGAAATGGCATAAATTAGATGTTCCAACGATCAAGGAAGCCTAAATTGAAGCCTTAATTCACAATTATACAGAATTTATGATTAACATTGAATGCAGTACGAGGAAACAATAATGTCAAATGCTAATAAAAGAAAGTAGGGTTGCTTAGCGTTGCAAGAGAGCCTGAATTAGCATGAAAGTAGACAAAATTAGCATGGAAGTGGCAGATATGTCATACTTGGATAAGAGGCCACCAATATAAGAGCCACCAATATAGTTAAGGCAACTGACCCATTATCCATAAAAGTGAGTTCCAAGATAAGCTTTTCAGGCAACTGACCCATTATTCATAAAAGTGAGTTCCAAGATAAGCTTTTCAGCTTTGGAAGACAAATGGAAGAAGAAATCATGCCCTTTATTTTAGATCTCTGTCAAGGTTTCGCTCCTAAACACGCAAAGGTACCTAATACTGATATTTGGATTAGTCGGGCATTGCTCCTAAACATGCATGAAGGTACCATAATACTATACGCAAATCAACGAATAAAGGGTCACTTCAATATTTGGATTAGTTGGTGAATAAAGGATCAAGAGTTGATTTATGGCAAAGTTGATGTATACGGAAGATGTCTCTTGATCCATCTTAAAGTTTATGTATATGGAAGATGTCTTTTGATTTGCAAAGGATAAGAAAGAAAGATTTCACAGGAAAAATCACGACATAACAATACCCTCTATACATATTGCAAGAAATATTGCAAGAATTTGACTCATCTAACTCATCGAGCAAGAGATTGGGAAGCCCACAAGGACTTCACCTACTTGACAAAACACTTGTTTGATAAGTTTTTAAGATTTTCTATTTATGAAAGAATTGTCCAATTATAACTAATTGGTCTAATTTCTAATATAAATTGCAATTCTCATTAAATGTCCCTAAATATGTAATCACTAAATGACCTACATATATGACATATTAACATTAATAACATAATCTAAACTATATGGCATGACTTGTAACATGGCGTGGCATGGTGATGCAATTAAACTGTATGACATAATATACAATGATGCGGCTACTCTGCATGATATGGCATATGATGAAATTAAATTGCATGACATAACATACAATGATACGGCTATGACGATGTCACTAATGCATGACATTTTTTGGTTTTTGCATTAAAATTCGTAACTCTAAATAAATTAAAATAGAAATGCGCCTAAAGTGAAATATTATCTAAGTTAGAAATGGGCAAGAACCCGAGTAGGAATTTGCTCCCGACCCACCCGAGTTCAATTCAGGTCCATGACCCTGAGAAGTCCAGTCTGGATCTTCGCTCGAGTGCCATGGGCTGTAGTACATCCATTGTTGACGGAACCCAGAGGCCCATTGATTGGGTTCGATAGCCCATGGGCCATGGACAGGAATCCATGGTGCAAAGACACCATCTCAAGGTTAACGTGACGCTTCGCAAACACTGAATATATTTTCTTCTAAGGGAAAATGTAAAAGGCACTTGAAAATTAAAAATGAGAATTTATTATTGCTTTTGCTTAATCCTTTATCGGCTTTTGTTTTGGACGTTTATGAACTCGTACAAAGAGATTTAATGATTTTTAACCCGTGCGAGGCCACATACGGATGAATTGAATAGGCATTCCATATTAATTAGAATTAGGAGTGATGATTGCAGCGACGATCGAGGGAGGACACATGTCACTCACTGGTGATACTCATGGTTATACCCGGGAGAAATTAACTTCAAAAACTTCAACTCTTCATATACCTATCCAAATCTGGCTCAACTTTTCGTTTTCTTTTTTCATTTTCCCAAAAAATGAAAGGAATTTAAGTCTGCATTTAGTAGTTTAGATTTGAATAAGGATAGAATAAATTATTCTATCGAGTATTTGGCAAACTGGGTAAATTCATAAACATCCAAATAAAATGTCATATGAGAAATGCGGGATAAGAGTAGGATATATCTAAATTAGATTAAAAAAATATTAAAAGTAACTTAACAAACTCTACTATCTTACTAGGATTGAGTGATGAAGTGACACATCCTTTGCCACGCCAACCACCATGTGAGGACCATCAACACTTGATTGTCATCACTTTTCACCATCATGCAATTGTCTTCCTTCGGATTATCGTTGATTCCATCGCTGATTGGCCAACCAATCATATTTTGAATGATTGTGAAAATGAGAAGTTATACGTCACGTGATTATTATCATAGAAGCTTGACTCCCCTCATAAGTCATGAGTGTGCTAGATCCTTTGAGCCCTCATCACTCGCTGTCCCGGCGCCATTCACTTGTAAACATCAATCCACCTCCTTTCCACGCGTTTGCTTCATTTCATCGTCGTTGACCTTTGATGTCAATGGGCACTCGAGCTTTGCTCATGGCATTTGCCACCCACGTTGCCACCTTTCGTCTTTGCATCGGCAGCTATGGCCTCGTCTTACAGATTGGTTGTGCCTGCTACCTCCCAAATCACTCTGCAACGCCCTCGGCAATCCGAGGCTCATCTTTGTTGGCGTCCGGATGGCCTCCGACGCGATGAAGTTGAGTGAGAACTTCGTCCTGGAGGTGGAAATTTATGGATTTGGTGAAGTTGGCGGTGAAGGAGACGTACAAGATAGAGGGAGAGAGTGGGCCTGACAAGAGGGGCCTTCAAGAGGAGATCTTGAGATCATGCGGAAGATTATGCAGGGCAACTGTTATTTTCGAAGATTCTTAAAAATTTTTAATCAAACTTGTAATGAAATTTTTTTACAATTTGGATAATTTTCAATCCCTACATTATCCTATCTTATAACAACATAAATCCGGACGACTAAATGCAACCTAATTTCTTCGATCGTAGAAGAGGAAAAACAAATCAACCAATTCGCCGTTAAATAGCACAGACAGGAGGAAGAATAAGTAAAATATACTTAAAATATAAATATAATTATAGTCAAGTAGCCACAACTGGGGTGGTGGCGCAGTTGGCTAGCGCGTAGGTCTCATAGCTTCTGAGTTATCCTGAGGTCGAGAGTTCGAGCCTCTCTCACCCCATTAAATCTCCTTTTTGTCCCTTCATATATTTCTTCTCTCTTTCTCTCTCGTATTAGAATCATTGTCACACCATCTTTTTTCTATGTTCATCAAAAGTCATTAATTACGTTTCAATCTTCTCCGCAACAAATGTGATTTGCAAGTTTTCTTGTCTAGTTCTACAAGAACAGGTTTGCGCGGCAAGAAGGGGCTCGTTCAGTTTGCATTCATGACTCTGTCCATATCATCGATTTCTCTCGTATTAAAAGTCCTTTTTTCCTTTCGAAGATCGAATCCAACAGTCTTATTTGAGTTAAGGATGGGGCTCAGATTTAAACCACCAAACTGACGATCGGCTCTTACATCTCACATCAAAGCCCAGAGGAAGAAAGATTTGAAAAGAGAAGAATGATGCCATAGCCTGTCACGAATATGTATAAGTCTTCTGAATATTTCCGGCCTTGTATTTAACTCATGAACATGCTAGTGCAGCATGTCGAATTCCCAAGAAAGTACTTTCTAATTACTACAACACTGCCGAAATCCCCTTGCCTGGAGTTTGCTCCCAGAATCATAGCCATCTCTACCCCCTCAAAATGCTTGTCGTAACCACGGTCACAACATAATAAATCATACCAAAAGCTGGTAATGTCCAATGGGTCCAGATTAACATGCGCGCACACGCAAGAAAGAAACCAAAGCAACACGGGAGCTTTCATCGGAAACGACACTGAATTCAATCGTTACTCGAATGCCACCCAGTTCCTTTTTTCTACAAGCCGTCCAATTTACGAGTCACAGATACAAATCACAGATTATCAGCAATAAGAAACATAAAGCACATTCGATTCCTTGAATAAAAGACAGGGCAATCTTCTAAGAGAGAAACAGCAGGTCACGTTGCTGATAATCAGGCCAACATGGCATCACCAATCAGCAAAATGAATCAAGTGCTTTAATTCTCATGCAACAACACGAGCACATAACTGCAACGCGCTTGCTTCCACCAGTAAATCAGCAAGCGCATGATTGATGACAGGCTATTAGGAGTCCGCTAGCCCTTAGTGGTCAAATCTTGCAAGCTCATCACTGTTCCATCACTGGCTTGTTCCCAAAAATTGGCTTTTATAAGTATTTTCTTGCAAGAGCGCGGACCTTTGTGTCAAAATGTGAAGACGCAATGCGGGAACCAGGTAAGTAGAGCGGGTTCAGAATTATCTGCAAAATCAGGAATAAAAACTCTGAGAAGTGAAAAATAACTCACAGATTCACCCATTCATCACGGTGATGATGGCAGTAACATCCACGATCTCCTTTTCAAACTTGTGACCCCAGAAAAACTGAGCATGTAATCATGACATTCGATGCTAATGATAAGAGAATGGACAAAATGCAAACAAGACCCTATATTAGTTTGGTTATTCAATTAAATCAAACTATCTAATAGCAAAAAATGCTACTAATTTGATATTGTGAGTCCAGTAACATTGGTCTAATAAGATCATTTCTACCGTATTAGTGCACTAACTGACTACCTGCAACAGTGATGCCATAAAAAACTGAACATTTTAGTGGAGCGTGGGAATATTTTTCATCGTCTTTTAGGTAAGGCATTCAAATGCCATCTCTCTTTTTTCTTTTGAGATGGGGATTTCACATGCCGGTCATAAAGAGAGGCACATCCCACATTTGAACACCAATAAAGTCTTCAAACGCCCCATTGCACCAAATACAATTTGAAAGACCAAAACATTATGCAAATAGGTAATATTTCCAAACTAACGTTCCATATCATCTATTGGCCTCCCCACCAATCAACTCTCACACAGAAATTTGATTCCTTGCAGACCTTCAATTACTAGAGGGCATTGTGTCACTTAATATAAAACCTCAAACGCATGAATAATCATAGTTAAGGGTGATCAAGCTGCTAGAAGCAGCCGATGGGAGATTCGGGTGAATCTTAATTCTTTACGGGCTTCACTTCAGAAGCTCTCATGGAACCACGAGTTGTTAGAACCTTGATTTAGTACACTTAGATGCTTCAAAGGTTGCCATAGTGAGAAAAATTATTAGACAAGTATAGGATGCGGTGTAGACTGAAGAAGAAAAACAGCAAATGGCAAAAATTCTGGATATGTAACCCAGGAGCCAGAGATTGGCTGTGAAAGTATGAAGTGAAAGTGAAGAAATCACGGGCATGCATATTTGAACTGATTCATCCCATATAATGTTAAGTTCCATATTACGAGTGTTGATATGAACCGAAAGGAGTTGACAGTAGCTGTTATTAGAAGGTCATTGACAGTCAAAGACTCAAGGATGGCCACTAATCATTTAAAACCATGGGTACTCAAATGGAGCACGGAATTAAGTTCAAGGAATTCAAAAACAATAATAAAAAGTCGCAGATTATTGGACAAAACCTCGGGATGAAAGAGTGCATGTAAGGTGTCAAAAGTTGGAAGTAGTTATGGTTCTGCAAACTCCAACAACTTGTCGATACACTCTCATGTATAATTCGGATATACATATACTGAGATCCAGGTTCAATTGTCCAACTATTTGAGCATTTAATAAACTATGACAAAAGTAAATAAAGAAATGTCGATCTCCTCTATGCAGAAACACTGTCAGTGGTAGTAATGAACTCAAGAAAAAATGAACTGTATAAATTAACATCAAACGGCAATAATCCAAACATGGGAAAGAAAATTCCTCGGTAATCTACGAGTAATGAAAATGCAAAATAACTAGAAACCATCAACTTAAGGAAAAAGTTCAGTGGAAAAAAGAACAGCATATTACCTTTATATAAAGCTCATGAACCTCTTGGAAAAAGCTCTTAATTCCATCATCGTTACGCGAGTCATGAAGTAGCATAAATCGTGTATGTAAGATACAGGAGTCAAGGGTATTCATATACAGTCAATAATGCAAAAGAATGACCAAGAGAAATATCGTGAGTCGAGACAAAAGAATGAGGAGTTATTCAAGGAGTTTAAAGCTGCATAAATTTGCTCTGCTTTAGTAGCAGAATTTTTCTTTTTTGGGTGGGAAGGAAGAACAAACTGCCGGCAATAAAAGCATAAATGGCAGATAAGAAAATATGTAGTTGCTATCAAAGGATATGACCAGCTGTGACGTACACTGAAACCACAAGATCATTAAATCTGTCTATTGCTTTCAGAAACCTGCACGATGAATGAAAACCAATTTTTAGCAAAACTTCTAGCACACAATTATAAAAGGGATATAATAGAGCAGAAACTGAAGCTCACGGCAGTGAAGAGATAACATAGCGCAACCATTTGAAAGTAAACAAACTCACATGGCACTAGTCGTCCATGCAAGGTCCTGAACAATATCTTGGGCTGCATGCAGGATGAATTGATGCAAATGTGCTGCATCTTCTCTCTGATCGGGGAAAAAGAAGTTCATTGGATTTAACAAACAGCTAATTTATAAACAAATTAAAAAAACAGATATAAATAAACAGAAACTCGAAAGCAATATCCCTTTCGGCCAGGTTTAACTCAAAACGTCCAGGATAACAAGAGAAAAGTAAACTTCTTCCCCTCCCCAGGGATAGCATGAAACCGTCATGCTAATCATGTAAGATGAGTTACTAAGTATGCTATTACACATTAAATGTTCACAATCAAATCAAGCAAGAGTTCGGACAAATGTGCATCCACATCATATCACAATCTGAAGAATCATTACAATTTCCAAACAAAAAAGGAGCTGAAAGGAAAACAAAGACCCACATCATAGTCTCAAGAAAGACATACTTTAACAGCAGATCCAACTTCAGCTTCATATATAGGGATATCGTTTCTGCTGACGATGATGAAACAAGCCGTCGTCGCCATAGCGACAAATTATTGACTATCTTTTCGACCTGCAAAGGGGGGACATTAGAGAGCCAGAACACATTACATTCCAAAATCTAACACCCCGCATCACAGGCATTTCGATCTACGAGCACATCTAACACCCCCAGTCAGCAAAACCCACAGCACAAGTCTCTCAATTCCACAACCACATCAGCCGACGAAACCTCGACGACAAAATGCGCAACGACAGACGCGGAAGTGTTCGAAACTCAATCAAGAGCAAGGCAACCCAGCGAAACATACGCGATTCAGCAATAGAAAAAAAAAAAAAAAAAAAAAGCAGAAGCACTCCGAAATGAACACCGGCGACCGAACGGAACAGTCGCCATCGCCGATTACAATCAAAATCCTGCCTTAGAAATCCGGCGGAAAAGACACTCCACCATCGCCGATCGCAATCTCTCCCCCTCCTCCCCCCCGGACTTTTCGCGAGGGAAAGCACGCGAAGCAAGCTAATGGAACGGCGCCCGATGGCCAGTCCGATCCGAATGCGGCCTCTCTTTCCTCCTCGGATCGCCACCGATCGAGCGCCCGCCCGCCCGCCCGCCGGCCGGCGACGATCCTCGGGAATCGCGAGAGCAGCCGGCATCGGAGACGAGGAGGTCGAGGTTTCGGAGCGGACGTCGTACCTGGCGATCTCGCGGCGGAGGCGACGGCGGTTGCGGAGAGAGGATTTCTCGAAGCCACCGATCGGAGTTTCAGTCGCTCTAGCTGCTTCGGTGCTTGGTGGAGAGTTCGGAAGGGTGCAGAGACGTCGCCCATGGATGAACTGAACCGGACCGGTTCGAACCGAGTTAATTGCCCTTTTTCATTATGGGAATAGACACAAATGATCCGGAATTTTAGTTCAATATACAATATAATTCCTCAACTTTTAATTTATTCATTATGGTTCTTAAAATTTAGCCTGATGTGCATATGAAAAGACTACTTTAAACATTTTAATATAATTTGGGGACTGAATTGGATATGCACCAAAAAGTTAAGAACCAAAGTGGACAAATTAATAGCTCAAACATTGAACATTTAGCTAAAATTTAGAGATTATATTAAACAAATTAAAATTTTAAAGACCATGTTACACACTATACTGCCAAACCATTTATGTCCTTATCTCTTTCATTTTTGTCTTCTTTTTTCTTTTTCCAAGGAAAATGACAGTCCATAGATTTGGTTACAAATTTTCAACCCACTTTGTAATGCCATTAGTTTATTCAATGTAATCCGTAAACCATTATAAAATATCTAAAAAATTAGTTTATACAATGTAATTCGTGAACCATTAAAAATATCCAATCTAATTCATAAATTATCAATTTATTTAATTTGACTTTGAAAAATTCCAAATAAAAACTTGAAATACTTTCATTTTATCAAATAAATGTATAAAATTAACATTGTTTCAAATAAAGACTTGAACTGCTCTCATTTTCTCTGGTTTGAAATTGCCATATCAATTTTACATAAGGGTTTGAACTCTTTATTTGGTAAGGAACAATTTCGTCTTTTACGTCTTTTCTTTTTTTCTATTTTTTCTTTACAAACCAGGGGGAAAAAACAGAACACATGGAAGGGGTGGCTCCCTCCCGTATGTGGCATTACTAACTATTTGATCATGTATATTGTCATAATAGTATACATTTTGCCTAGTTTGCAAAATTTTCTAGGGGCAACTCAGTGGGATTGCAAGAGCAAATTTTCTACTCTACATAACCATCATTGAATTTTGTGTTTTTTTTTTCCTGAACGGTAGTAAATCTGATTAAGGAGGAGAATATTAATCATTATTTTAACAGCACCCTTCAAAAAGCTTTATTGTACCCTAAAGGCTTTTTAAGAGTCTTCTCTCGAAACCCATATCAAGAGTTTGAAAGGTACTTGACAATGAGAAGGAAAGAATGTTTCCTAAACAGTATTCTAATGTGTGTCTATAATCCATATCACGCATAAGAACTTGATATTTAAATCAAAGAGGTCTCTTTGGTTTCTTTGTAAGCAAAAGTAAATTTCCAAATTCAGCTCAATAAATCCTCTAAAAAAGAGGCTACACCTCTATATCTCATTGATTACCTTAATTTGATTTTTTGCACATTGTCTGATATATTATCGACTAGATAAAATAGTGAATGATTTGATGTTTAGTTTTCTTTTTTACCATTTATTTTGCTAACATTTTCTATCATGACACTTTTCTTAGTCTTTGTAGTTTTCTTTTCACTATATGCTAGTGTCACGGTCACAAGGTTTCCATGACTAAGAGATCGTGCATAATTGAAGAAGACCTCTCAAGATCGCTCAGGGTTTCGCTTTTGTAATGTTCCCAAGGATGGACAAGATAGTAATTGCATCGAGGATCTAGAATTCTCTTGACATAAATGCCAATAGGTGGTAGGTGAGAAGGCACGATCTTGTCCGTTGGATCGTAAAACAATCGATGGTTGTAATTCGATAGCCACTAATATAAAAAGGGGTGCTCTCCCTCTCATTTTATCTATCCAACTATTTCACAATCAAAGTTTCATTCTATAAGCTTCTTTCTCTACAAACTTTCACTCAAGTGAGTGCAGCTACTATAGCAAGTGAGCAAGCGAGTGCAGCTCCTATAGATAGATTATCAAGAGTTTTATGGCAAATTAGCTAAAGAAACAATATAAAAAAATTGGATAATAAACTCCTATATTAAAATTTGTTAAAAGTCAATTGAACTATTAGTCCTGATTTCAGATAAAAGCTTCACTTAGAATAGAGCTTTACTTTATAGTTACCAATATGTTAGAGCTAAAAATGATTCTCATAATATGGTAGGCTTATAATGATCTGCACTATAACTACTATAAAAAATGAGGAGAAGGTCATTAAAATATTTGACACGCGAAGAACGGGCCAAGTTACATGTTGTCTTACCTTTGAGAGAGGTAAAATTTAGTGGTTAGATCTAGTTCTGCATATGATATTTCGGTGATATATATATATATATTTTTGCATTAGGAGAACCTTTAGATTTTTTCTTGGAATTTGAGGAGTCTTTTCCAGGCATGGAAGGAACAATAATCCATGTAAGAAATACGTGGGTATTCTATTCTGTTTTTTTCATGGTTCCGTGAAAAAAAATTACTGAGATAAATTATGTTTAGGTTCATGGCAAAAATAATGCAACAAGCTGCCCAAGAGTGTGTTGACGCCTACAATCCTATCTTGAACTTCTTTCTCCGAGTCTAAGTCCAGCTTGAATTGTCAGTGAATTCTAGTGCTAGGCGAGGCTGAATTCAATGACAATTCAAGCTGGACTTGCACTCAGAGAAAGAAGTTCAAGATAGGATTGTAGGCGTCACCACACTTTTGGGCAGCTTGTTGCATTCTTTTTGGTATGAACCTGAACACAATTTATCTTAGTAAATTTTTTTTACGAAACCTTTAAAAAAACAGAATACTTACGTATTTCTTGCATGGATTATTGTTCCCTCCGTGCTTGGAAAAGACTCCTCAAATTCTAAGAAAAAAATCTAAAGGGTCCTCCTAACACAAAAAAAAAAAATCAATATCATCGAAATATCACCTGCAGAACTAGATCTAACCAATAAATCTTACCTTTCCCGAAGGTGAGACAGCATGTAACTTGTCCTGTTCCTCGCGTGTCAAATGTTTTAGTGACCTTCTCCTCATTTTCTACATCATAGAGCAGATCATAATAAGCCTACCCTATTCTAAGAATATCCATTCATGAAGCAACAACGGAGTCATTAGAGTAGAGCGAAAGTCCATGGTGGCCTTCATTTTTAGCTCTAACAAATAAGTCTGCTTATATTTTACTATCGGTAGCTATAAAGTAAAGCTCTATTCTAAGTGAAGCCTTGTTTTATTTGAAACCAGGAGCCAAGTAATAGTTCAGTTGACTTGTAACAAATCTTAATAAAGAAGTTTATTATCTTTTTTTTTTCCTGGAATTAAAATTTCTTTAGCTAATTTGCTGCACTTGCTTGCCCACTCGGGGATTGATCACTCACTCTCACCTAGATTTTAGAGAGAGATTTTAGAGAGAAAAAGTTTGTAGAGAGAAGCTTATAGAATGGAACTTTGATTATGAAATAGTTGGATAGATAAAATGAGGGGGAGAGCACCCTTTTTATATTAGTGCCTATTGAATTACAATCATTGATTGTTTTATGATCTAACAGACAAGATCATGCCTTCTCACCTGTCACCTATTGACATTTATGTCGAGAGAATTCTAGATCCTTGACGCAATTACTATCTCATCCGTCCTTGGGAACATTTCAAAAGCTCTTGAAGAAATCCTGAGCAATCTTGAGAGGTCTTCTTCGATTATGCACAATCTCTTAGTCGTGGGAACCTTGTGACCGTGGCACTAGCATATAGTGAAAAGAAAACTCAAAGACTAAGAAAAGTGTCACGATAGAAAATGTTAGCAAAATCGATAGTAAAAAGGAAAAGTAAAAATCAAATCATTCACTATTTTATCTATTCAATAATATACCAAGAAATGATGTGCAAGGTAATCAATGGGATATAGAGGTATAGCCTCTTTTTTAGAGGATTTATTGAGCTGAATTTGGAATTTTACTTTTGCTTACAAAGAAACCAAAAAGACCTCATTGATGGGTCTAGTAAGCAGAGGTCTCTTCCATTCGTGCTCTTTCACTATGTATTTCTCAAATTCTTCCGTGGTCCAGTTAGCATCGTCATCTATCTTGAAACCACATTCAAGCACCACAACTTCTAACTTAACAGAGGACTCTGGACCTGTTTTGATGATATCGCCTGTGTTTGTATTGACTAACACCACTCCAACGGGACACCTTGCTTTCCTTCTAGTTTCTGCCCAGTAACACATTTAGGCAACTTGAAGTGATACAGTTCAGGCTTTAAAGCATATGGTTGTCTATGTGCAGGTTTTCGAAATGGTTAAGCTGATACATGTACGTCCTCTTAAAAGATGTCATTCAAATACTAGAATCTGGTTCTCAACATTGTCAATAGTCCAAGCCGAAGATTCATGACAATAGCTTTCCATACATTGCAGCATTTTCATTAGCAACTGACTAGCTGGTAATGCGACTCTAACCACTTCATGGCCAATAGGTGAACTGGAACTAAAAAAAGAAAATATACGGATTTCATTCAATCATCTTACCACTCTCCGACTAGTATCCTCCGGCAATGAGCAAATGATAGGCATAATCCTCTTTAAGAGTACCATGGATGCAACTGCATGAAGAAAATTTGCTCAGCAATTGGAATCCAATGAAGTTGTCATGGTGAAAACAAAAATATGAATAATTATAACTCTAACATCATATTTTAAATTGTATTCATTGTTTTAGACTTGTTCAGTCTTATGAAATTTATGATGCCTAACCTTTAAGATCTTGCACTTCAAGTGTGCATGAATGCAATCAAGTTTTAGACTGATTTGGAAGAATTCTCGCTAATTCATGTCGCTTGTATGCATTTCGGATGGAACGTAGTTTGATTTTTGTGACTTTGCAGCAAGTGAAAAGGATAATCGGAGGTCTAAAATGAACATCTTAAAGAGTACATAGAATTAAATAGAATGCAAAGGCTTAGAAAGGTGAGGTCGCCAAACCCGCTCAACTGCCGTTTCTGAACCTCTGTATTAGCTTTTCAACTCTACCTTCCGAAGAACCCGATCTACTCACCCAGAAAAATTTCAGAGTAGCCACGATAAACACAAGACAGTTACTTTTCCTCCAAGGGAAAAGTATTAGTGCCTCTTGACAAGATCAGCCAACTGAGAATTGAAAAGCTTCTGTTCTTTCCTGACCATTTTCAAGTCAGATTTTATGAAATTCAGTTCTTCCCTAAGACAATCAGGGCGCGCTTGGTAACGATTTTGTTCCCGGGAGCAAATTTTGATCAAATTCTTTTTATTCTCAAGCATTTTTAAGCTTTTAAGTTTGGTAATTGTCCAAAATTTCTGATTCTAGAATAGAATTGTGTTTGTTACCATGCTCATTAATTCTGTTCAAAATCAATTTTTTTTAATTTTTTTTTTTTTTTTTTTCATTTTTCATTTTTTCCTTTTCTTTTTCTTTTTTTTTTTTTTTTTTTTTCCTTTTTCTCATCTTCTTCTTGTGGTTGGTCGCCGGACCGGCGACGCCGGCAAAGAGCGCCGACCTCGCCGAGCGTCGCCAAACGGCCTCGCCCGGCCCGGCCAGCTAGCCTCGCCGCGAAGCCTTGCTGCTCACCGGTGGGGTTGGGCAAGCCTTGGGGCGTCGCCAGCTTGCCTCCCTTGCCCGCCCCTGGCGAGGCTTGGCCTCGCCCGACTGGGAGGCCGAGCGGCTCGGCAAGCGGACGGCGGCGGCGGTGGCGGCGGTGGACGGCGGCGACGGACGGAGGACGGTGGCGGGCGGTGGTGGACGACGGTCGCGAGATGGCCGAAGGGAAGAAGGAGGGTTCTTGATTTTGATTCTCAAATTCGTTCCCGGAACAAGAATCAACTTTTTTGGTTCTTGATTCTATTCCCAATCTGTTCCCGGGAACAAAAATTTTACCAAACACGATTATAGGCCCAAACTGATTCCGGGAACAAAAAATCAGAATTTTGCCATGTTTGGATGGTTACCAAATAGGGCCTCAGTGAGAATGTGAATACGCTTAAGCATGATCGATGAATCCACTGTATAGAAGTTGCCTCTTATCTCTAAATCTTGTTCCCTCAATTTGTCGGGTGCAACATTCATCAATTTCAGAGTTGACGCACAGCATATCTAAACAAAAGTTTAATTCATTAAAACGTCTTACAATAGCAGTATTATTTTACAACTGAGATGAAGATGACATGACCAGCCTAAAAAATGTGCCACGTGTGGCAGCACTCCTATTAAGAAAAATAAACTCGAGTAGAAGATGGACCAATATCCATACATAACACGGCAAACCATGACTCTGATGTTAGCTCTTCGGACAAAATTTTCCAACAAGAAGAGTCACTGTGAAAACATTGTCATGGAACCAAAGGAGGGTCCAAAACGAAATACATGAAAGGCCCCAACCATTGCGAAATGGACGGACCAAATAACCAGAAGTAAGGGTGGTCATCCAATGTTAAACAGAAGTCAGCAATGTGGAGATAAAAAATTAAAAAGGGAGATCAAAGAAACATCAAAAGCACCAACAAAGAACCAAAACGCTAAGGATGCAAACAACCCATGGAAATAGAAATCCCAACAGCAAAAACAGAGGGAAAACGAAGAGATTACTCGTCCAATGGATCCAAATGCTTCCTCTTAGAACGGCCTATCCCGCAGGATCTTGGAGTAAACGAGAGAGGTGTGAATTCCAGTACCATGTTTGTTTTGTCCTGTTCACTCGAACAGCAGCTTGATGTATGGAAGAAGCAGAAGAAGAAGAAGAAGAAGTATAAGATCGGAGCATGGAAGAAGAAGAGGTGGGATGGCCAATACTGATTGGAGCACATACGGTTGTTTGGTTCTTGAAGGGCAAAGTACACCTGCAGTCCCCTAATTTGCACGACGCATAAACAAATAAAGGAGGAGGAGAAAGGGAGAGAGGTGGCAAGCGGGAGGCACGTCTGAAGGAGGGACGGGCTCATAACGTTCCGAGAAACTTCATGTACGTTTGCGGGAGGCAAGCCAGTTTCTATAATTTGTTTCTTTCCTTATTGCCGATTTCAGCAATTTGGCCCCTTAACCGTGTGAAGCTGCACGTGCAATTTCTACTCTTTTTCTTGCTTTTTTCCGCCTGATAAAAATAAGGATAAATACAGTAAGAATCCTAAACTTATCATGAGAGCAAAATCGTCTTAAAACTTATAAAAAGTACAACCAAATCTGTAAACTTATTAAATTAGTGCAATTAAGTTTTACCATTAACTCCGTCCAATTTAGCTAACGAAAAATGTTGACATAGCTTATTTTACTATTTTCTATCTTTTACATGATTAAAACTATACTGTTTTGGCTCAAATTAGAATTTATGATAGAATTTTAAATTATATTAAAAATTAAGTTGATTAAAAAAAATGGGAATCAAGAGAGGGCTTACAGCCCTCGCCCCTTGAGCGTTTTGGCCCCTTACGCGAGTGAAGCTGCACGTGCAATTTCTCTTTTCGTTTCTTGCTTTTTCCATCTTTTGCTTGACAAAAATGATGACAAATACACTAAAAATTCTAAATTTGTCACGAAAGTGAAATCACCCTAAAACTTATAAAAAGTACAACAAAATTATAAAACTTATTAAATTGATATAATTGAATTTTTCTGTTAACTCCATTTAATTTGGCTAACGAAAAATGATAATACAACTTATTTTACTATTTTCTATCTTTTATGTGGTGTTGATGTGATTAGAACAATACCATTTTGGTTCAAATTAGATTTTATGATAGAATTTTTATTAAACCATTAAATAAATTTTATTTAAATATTTAAATATTTAAATATTTAAATAAATAAAAATACAAGAAGAAGGAGGAGGAACCAAGATGGGGCTCACAGCCTTCGCCCCTTAAGCAATTTGGCCCCTTACGCATGTGAAGCTGCACGCGCAATTTCTTTTTTCTTTTTTTTTTCTTTTTCCTTTTTTGCTTGCTTTTTTCTGCCTTTTGCCAGATAAAAATGAAGATAAATACACTGAATGATTTCATAAGGATATCTAAAAATAATATTAATTTATCTATACATAATCATACTTATATAAATCTCAATCTCGTTCCTAATTTTTAGATACATAAAATTGTCAAGTTTTTCTATTTTGTGTATTTACAATTAAATTTAGTTAGATCTGTAGATTAGGAAGTTAATATACAACTCTAAATGAGGCTACTTTTACAATTATATATATTTAAATGAAATTATAGCAATATCTTTATATTGACAAAAAATAAAATAAAAAAAGACAATAAAAAAGACAGCATTTTTTTTTTATGTTGACTAAGGAAATGAGTTGAAAAGAAAAGACACTCCAAAATACGGACAATGAAGTAATACACTTACTTATGAATAGTACCAAAGAATTCATTAGATTGGTATGTTTGTCTAATTGAAATAATTTTTCGTGAATTAGTTTTTTGGGCTTTCTTCTGTTTAATTTCTAAAAGTAATCCGTCAACGGAAAATTAGTTATTGTAAAATAAAATCCATAAGGTGCATAGTCAAGAACAAAGTCTTCTTTATCAAATTGTCCTATAGCACCAACCTTGATAATCCATTAACATTTTCCACTTAAATAAATACCTAACTTGCAAAAATAATAAGGCCATAAAACTTGTAGTCACAAATCCATAAATTCCAATTTATAATACACATGGCCAATGATAGAATTTTCTTTCATATCACATAATTATCCATTAAAAGCTTGGCCATAAATCTTATTTATGGATTAAATGGCTATAAAATAGCTTAATGGTACTTCCATCACCTATTCATAGACTTTAATGTAACTAGAGGTCGTCATGAATTTTGGGATGCCACATTCTACGGTAATTATTTGTGTCTATAATCTATATCACGCATAAGAACTTGATATTTAAATCAAAGAGGTCTCTTTGGTTTCTTTGTAGGCAAAAGAAAAATTCCAAATTCAACTCAATGAATCCTTAAAAAAAAAGGCTACACCTCTATATCTCATTGATTACCTTAATTTGATTTCTTGCACATCATTTCTTGGTAAATTATTGACTAGATAAAATAGTGAATTATTTGATTTTCCAAAGAATTCATTAGATTGGTATGTTTGTCTAATTGAAATAATTTTTCGTGAATTATTTTTTTTGGGCATTCTATTTAATTTCTAAAAGTAATCCATCAACGGAAAATTAGTTTCAGTAAAAAATGTATATATATATATATATGATAATACTGTAAAATCCTAAATTTGTACATTTATGACAAATTTAACAAAAATTAATGAAGACAAATTTATCGAAAATATATCAATTTAAAGTAAATTTGTTAACGTATATTACTTGGGATTTTTGCTGGTCAAAAAATTAATTTGAAGTAAATTTATCACAAATATATCAATTTAAAAATTTCTATGATATTAACCCATAATCAATTCCTTAATTTGAAAAGCGAAAACCGTCTTCTTCTTTTTTTTTTTTCTTTTTTTATCATGAAATTTACAAACACACCATCAGTCCAAGTATCGAATCAGATCGAGGTAGAATGTGAATAGTCAATCTTACCCCACCAGTGCACAACAACCAACCATCGAACCTGTGAAAGCGACGGGTGTCAACAACCCGTCCAAGACGTGCAAAAGTCAACGAGAATCCCATTCTCCATCTCCCTCCCAACAAGACCCGAAACCAGCCCACCAACCCGGAAAATTCCGCCTGCGACGACCCGCGAAAATGGACCCGCCCGGAGCCGACAACCCGCCGCCGGCCCCGGCGATCTCCGACCGCGTCCTCATCGGCGGCACCGTGGCCCCGGTGACCCTGACCGCCGACGGGAGCCTGGTCTGGCCCGGGGGACGCCACCGGAGCCTCAGCGTCGAGGAGGAGGTGCTCGGCGTCGACGCGGAGGGGCCCCGGATCAGGATCAAGGCCCTCGTCGACGACGGCGCTGGCGACCGGGCCTGCTGGGCCGGGAGCAAGGGCGGGGGCGGCGGCCTGGTGAGGAAGGACGTCGTGTTCGAGCCGCTGTCGGAGGAGTCGAGGAGGCTCTGGTGCGACAAGCTCCGGGGCTGCCTCGATTCTCTAGGTGAGTGGTCGACGTTTTCGCCGCGGGTTTCGAATTTCGCTTCCGTTTGCTTGATGCTGGGAACGTAGGAATGAGGTAGAAACCTGTGAATTGTGTTTCTCTGATGTTGCTGCCGAGTTGACCGTGGTGCCTCACTTGAATCGTGTGAATCCGGAAGGATTATGCTGTGATGCGATTTGATTGCGCCATTACATAGGCGCGTCGGTGTGCTTAGTCAATTTAGAATATATCTGAGTCTTGTTGAGAGAGCTTGTTGAATTGTTGTGGCAGGCTTACTTGGAGTTGCAAATGGATGTCTTAGGTCTGTCTTGATTTGCAAATGTTGTTTGCTTTTGTGGCTTTCTGTTTTTGATCAACATGGTACTTCATTGATCATCGAAGGAAGTAAATTACAACACCCCATTATACGGTTTGTTGGTATAAACTACAAGAGGACATTAAGTTTGTAGTTCGGTGCATGCCCGACAAACAGGAGTGATTTGAGGAAGAAGCGGGAGTACTGCAACAGTAGCCTTTACTCTGTGTTGCTTGAAATTTTTTTTTATTTTGGGCAATCCAAGAGGAGTAGTTGGTGTGAGGGGGTTTAATTCTAGTGTACTTTAAGATGCACTCTGTTTCAGAAGTTAATAGCACTAGTTTTTCTTTAGTTGCTTTTGTGTTGCTTGAAAAAGTTTCGATTTTAGGCAATCAAAGAGGAGCTGTATGGTGTTAGGGAATTTAATGCCAGAGTTATTTAAGACGCACTCTGTTTCAGAAGTTAATGGTACTAATTTTTCTCTTGTTGCTTCTATTCACATCTGCTCCTTTTGACAGACCGTCCCAAAAAGTTGTTCATACTATTAAATCCTTTTGGAGGAAAGAAATTGGCTCCCAAGACTTTGGCCAATGTCGTAAAACCTCTTCTTGAGGATGCCAGCATTCAATTTGACATACAAGGTTTGAGGTCATCAATGCAAATGAATACTGCTCTTACAGCTTTACTTCATGTTTGCTGATTGCTCATGCAAAGTTTTTTACTGCAATTTCAGAGACTCAACACCAGTTCCATGCGAAGGAAGTTGCTCGTTCTCTGGATCTATCAAAGTACGATGGCATTGTCTGTGTAAGCGGAGATGGAATCTTAGTTGAGGTTAGTTATTTAGGTGCAGATACTGGATGTCATAATATACTCTTGGTATAGTTGGAGACCTTGTATGAAATGGCTGCAATTTGTCAACTTTTCTTTGAAGGTTGTTCACAGCCTTTAAACTGTTTAGGAGCCACAATGATTTTAACTTTATGTGTCTTATATGGTAGTTAACAGTATCGTGGATCAATCTTAGTTAGTTGTCCTATTATTCTCTTCAGTGACAAACTTCTCAAACTTTTAGTAGGTAGTAAATGGATTGCTTGAACGAGAGGACTGGGAGGCAGCAATAAAAGTTCCTATCGGAATGGTTCCTGCAGGTTTGCTCTTTGCCCCAATTGTTGAGTATAGTAATTGAAGAGAGGACCTCAGTTTCATAGCATCCTTCCTATATAGATAGTACAGATTATGCTTAAGTTAAAATAGCAGTCTTTCTGTTCCAGGGCTTTCAGTGGTGGAATTTCCCGTTTAATCAGTAACATCTTAGAGGGGCACCATTGGAAGTAACTAAATACAGGATTTCTGCTCTTTCTTTGGTTGACATGGATCTTGGATGTGTTGTTCCTGCATCTAACACATGTGGCATTATATAGGTACTGGAAATGGCATGGTAAAATCTCTTTTGGATTCTGTCGGCGAACCATGTACAGCATCTTATGCTACTCTTGCCATTATTAGAGGTTAATGTTTTTGTTGTCTTTGCATTTCAGTGTTGTAGCTTTGCTCGATTCTTCACTTTCTCTTCCTTTTTTTGTTCTTTGTCTTAACTATTGGATCTTTCTTTTTAAGTGGTATTTGTGGTTTGACTATTTATAGGACACAAGAAATCACTGGATGTGGCCACCATCAAGCAAGGCGATGCCAAATTTTTCAGCATTTTAATGCTCTCCTGGGGTATGCCGAATTCATGTGATCATGTGCTAGGTTTAGGTTATCTGTCTTGGTACAATTTTTTTTTTTTTTTACCTTTTCTCTCTAAAGTAATTCTCACAGTGCAAATACTCAGTCCTGACATTGAATAACAGGACATCTAGAGCTGTCTTAAGCTCCATTCACTCCTCCAAAAGAGCTTGACTTCTTGATTATGTCGGTGCTGTGAAAAGTTTGTATAGTTGGCCTAGCATGCATTGTGGCCCCTGTTTTGAGCTCATCGTTTTTTGGAATATAAGAGGCAGAAAGGACGTTATATTGGCGGCTTATGATCTTTTTTTTATGAATGTATTTGTTTCGTTTCAGGTCTTGTTGCAGACATTGATATTGAATCTGAGAAGTATAGATGGATGGGAAGTGCTCGTCTAGATTTTTATGTAAGTTTTGGCATGATGCTACCAAACTCTCTCTCTCTCTCTCTCTCAACCCAAAGATTGAACTTCAGTCCTCTAGCTCATGTTTAACTTGCTCTGCTACTTGATCATAGAGGACTTTCGTTTATGAAGTTAGTTGCAGTGGTTGCATGTGCTACTTCCTCGTGAAACACTTTCCCTCGGAAGCATATCTAATGGAGAGTCCTTCAATTCCATTATTCTGAGCTTTTATTATATGATCTTCAAAGAGTTACGCTTACAGATGGTAAAAGTGGGCCTGCGATATAGTTCGTAGTAAATAGCTACATTGCATCTACCTTCTATCCCTGAAACCTCCTGTCTCAATGTTTTATTGCTATAGAACTTAGTGGGTGGTAAACCTACCATTGCATCTACCTATTATCCCTGAAACCTCCAGTCTCAATGTTTTATTGCTATAGAAGTTAGTGGGAGGTATACCTACCAATTTTTACTTACTTGTGGTATATATCTCACATATAAATGTCCAATATACTTCCCCAAGTTTATTAGTTTGTTTCCCTGATTTGAATCCACGCCATCATTAAATTAGCATGGTTCTTTGTGTTATATTAAGTGCTGGAGTATTTGATATTGATGGATTTTTGTGTAGGCACTTCAACGTATACTTCATCTGAGAAGATATAGCGGGCGCATTTCCTTTGTGCCTGCTCCTGGAAATGAAACTCATGGGGAGCCTACTAGTTATAGTGGCAACTTTGGTGGGAAGGACATTGTCTTTGAGAAAAGTGAAGGAAGCTCTGCTAAGGTTGAAGGACAAGGCTACCAAGGACCTGATGTTAAGTTGGAGGAATTAAGCTGGAGAAGTATTGATGGCCCATTTGTTTCAATCTGGCTCCATAATGTTCCTTGGGGTGGCGAAGACATTATGGCAGCACCTGATGCAAAGGTTGGGATATAAAAGTTCTTATTAGTTTCCTTGGCTCCCGTGTGGTGACTCTTTAGTTTGGTCTTCCATAGGAAAACAAAGTAATTTCCCAATCAGTGTGCAAAGTGCACATCTTCACAAGTTCTTATTCATATAAGCAGCATCATTGCATATTATGAGCAGAGCATAAGGGAAGCACAATTAAGTTGTAGGGAAACCTTTAAAGTATGCACACATGCATATTACGGCACCAAAGTGATGATTGATGGATCTTGCGGCTTGAGCAAAACATGCTCACGGTGCTTTATGAATGGTCTAGCTTTTATTTGCATTATTTAAGTAAAACACAAAACATGTATGCATGAAGTTCACTGAACACGATACCACATTTTACATCGAGTAGTTCATATCTGGCATACTTCTCTAGATGACCCAAGTTGTTTTTCTAATCTGGTTCATGTGTCAGCAGGAAGTATATGTTCAATCTGCAATGCATAGGATCAGTTTAAACTTTGAAGTTCATCTTATGGTTTTTCTAGAAGTGTAGATACTTCATAAGGCAGTTGAGATGTAAGTTGAATGCGCATGATGTATGGTATGTTTAAGTCAATCATAACATGCATGACTAATTTGAGTGTTTGAGGTGAATGAGTTTTTACCCCCATTACGTGATATTTTAAGCTGCGAGTTTAACAACTTAGCATCTCCTTTTTCTTTTCTTTTTTTTGGTTAAATCTTCTCATAAGATTCACATGTTTTGAGGACAAAAGATGACAATCCTCTTCTTTGGACTCCCACAGTTTTCTGACGGTTGCTTGGACTTAATTGCTATCCGGGATTGCCCAAAGCTGTCTTTGCTATCATTGATGACCGAGCTAAATAATGGAGGTCATGTCAAATCGCCTCATGTTATTTATATCAAGGTATCCTATGCTTCCGAAGAATATAGAAACTCCCATGGGTTGATTTCTTTTTGTCCATTCAGAAAGACTTGAGTTCTATATAATCACTCTAAGTAACTGTCTCTCATACTGTGAAATGGCTTAATATGTAAGCAAGCATATTTGTTCTTCCTATGCTGCAGGTCAAAGCCTTTGTCTTGGAACCTGGCCCGCGTGTTGACGACTTCTGTAAGCGTTCGCAGTTAATTTTTTTTTTTTTTTTATAGCTTGTTCGACTAACTTATCTGAATCAACAAATTAGGATGTTCAATGGCTTTAATTGGAAGTGGTTTGAAGAGAAGCGCATCATTGTTAATCTCCCTCAACAAAGTTTGAAAGATAATCTAGGTTTTTCATGTTTTGAGGGAGACAAAGAATGAGCCCTATTTATTTTCAAATTTTGAATAATTGAAGAATCAAAGAGAGAGAATTGTGGATTTTCACATTGACTTATACATAAGGAAAAGTGTTAAAAAAAGTCATAAACATTTTGTATTTGTGCTAATTTAGTCATAAACCTTTTTTGGTGCCAATTAAGTTCTAAACATTTTTATATTGTGTCAATTCAATCCTTTCCAGCCAATTTTGGCTGGATTTTGCTGGCTAAACACCGGCCGGCTGACGTGGACAAATTTTAATAATAGTTTAATATTTTTGAATTTTTTCTTTTAATTTTTAATATTTTCCTTTTTCCTTTTTAATTTTTAATTTTTTTTCCTTCTCCTCCTCCTTCCTCCAGTCTGGTCGCTGGATCTCGGCAACCGGCCAGAGGCAATGACTGGCAAGGTTGAGGTCAACCTCGTCGGATCTAGTGAGGGTCAAGCCTCGCCCATGGCCGTCGAGGCTCGCCCGCTAGACATGAGGCCGCCCTTAAGGCCTTGGGTGGTGAGGCTCACCCTCGCCGAATCTGGCGACGTTCGAGCCTCACCCATGGTCGGCGAGGGCAAGCCCTGCCAGCTTGGCGCGAGGCCAGCTCAAGATCGCCCAGGCCGTGAGGGCAGCCTTGCGCCGGGCTTGCGGGGCTCGCCTTCGCCACTTAGGCCTCGAGAGCGGCCTCTCGCCAGCCATGGGCAAGGCATAACCCTTGCCAGATTTGGCAAGGGTGAGCCTCACTGCCCAACGCGAGGCCGCCCTAGCGGCCATTGGCGAGGTGGCCGGCAAGGTCGAGGTCGACCTCGCTAGCCATCGCCTTTGGCTGGTTGCTGAGGTTCGGCGACCAGCTGGAGAAAAAAGGAGGAGAAATAAAAAAGAAAGAAAAAATAATAATAAAAAATTCAAAAATATTAAAATATTATTAAAAGTTGTCAACGTCAGCGCCGATCATGCTACGTTAGCCGGCCAACGTTTAGTCAACAAAATCCGCCAAAATTGACTAGAAATGACTGAATTTGCACAACGTAAAAATATTTAGGACTTAATTGGCACAAAAAAAAAAAGATTTAGGATTAAATTGGTATAAATGCAAAATGTTTAGGACTTTTTTTTAACACTTTTCCCCTTATACATAAATTGAGTTATTGTCATGCGTATTCCAATTTTAACAATTATACGGTAAAATTTGATGAAAACTAACAGAAGATAAAATGTATTACGTGTGTACCAATTTAGAGTTTTTGGAAACCCAAAAATTAGTTCGAAGTAAATTTATTATAAGTATACTAGCGTAGGGTTTTTATTTATCCAAAAATTAGTTCTGGACAAATTTACCATAAGCATACCAGTTTATGGTTTTTCATGATATTAATTTTTTTTACTTAATTTAAATCTTGCAATTCATTCATTGGCCATTTAGACCTTGGATAAAAATAAAGGATTGCGTTATTTTCCAACTCTGCTTAGAGAAAGTTAACCACGATAGATGTAGCGGCATATATCCATATTTGTAAAGCATAAATTATAATTACGAAGTTCGAAGTGATTTTTTCTCTCCTCTTTTTTCTCAACTTTATTTTAAGTATTTGATGTCTAATTCGAAGCAAGGTACTTTCCATGACTTTCGTGGGTGGAATTCTCAATAGACAGAAGTGGAAAAAAAACCAAAGAGTGACACCATTCAGTCCAACTCAGTTCAAAAGTCAACGAAGTCATCGATGGTTAAATCCACAAAGATCAAATCGCCTGAGATTTACACAAGATTTATAGGTCTTGTCAAACTAGAAGGCCGTAGACGCATCGTGCATGCACTCATGCCTTCTTCCTATCTCTTTCGGACTCTCCAAAGCATCACCCAAAAGTTTTTCTTATTTCCATTTCTAAACTTTAGACTTATGATTTTATGACCACGCGTACAACGTGTGTGATTCCACGGGTGATGGGACGATGAAAATATTTAGGATAGATATCGAGAGACTCATTGTTCCATAGATATAACACAATTTTGAATTTCGGCCGTGTTTGCTTTACAAAAATAGATAATGCGGAAAATATTTTCTTGAAAACGGTCACTTATATCACTTGCAAAAGTGAATGATCAAAATATATTTTCATCATGTTTATGAAAATAATTATATATAAGTTGTTGTCAATAATATAAATATTTTTTATTGACTAATTATTTCAAATGATACATGCAATTATCTTTAAAAATATGTTTCTCAAATTAGTCATCTCTCGTGAAACAATCGCACCCAAATTCATAGTTTCAAGTACTTCTCAAGACCACTCAAGCATTTTTCTTGAGAAAAGGACACTATCATATGATGCTCATTGTAGTGCTCTAATTTTGCAATCAATTACTTGGGCATCTTAATGGTTGATAAGTGTTCAAAGGAACTAGGTTGGCAATTTCCCTAGCTGAAAAATTCAATGTATTTTAAAATTTATGGCACTTCTGATCCGTTTTCTTAAAATTATGACATTTAAGTAATCGACTAAAAAGTTGCAAATTTCAAGTGATTAATTAAAAAGTTATAATATTAAAGTAAGTGTAGTATAAAAATTATAGTACTTGTAGCATTCTCTCCCCCATCTTTCTCTTATATCATGTTTATAAAGTAAACGACTAATGTTGAAAACCTTATCATTTGGGAGTTGGAATCGACAATACTCTCAAACCAATGAGGATCGCTCCAAGTGCATCAACCGTCACCTGTCGTGTCTTGTCCGAGAAGACAAAAGAAGCAAGAAACGGAAGATGATAGGAACCGTCGATGCTTGCAATCATTGCGGAGGCGTCCGTCATCGAAGAGAGCTCGCTGCTCGCCCTTGTTCGACTCTCCTCATTTAGGGAAAACCAAGAAAACCCAAAAGCATCCTTTGGCGTGGCCTAGACCCGTTCGAGTTCAGCAGTTACCACTAACTCCGAAACGTGCATGGCACTTCTTGATCGATTCCACGTCTGTCTTGCCTCGCTTTTTGTCCCGTGCACGATGCATGTCCAAACCCTAATCTAGTCTTTCCCGATGGATTGCAGAAGCAACAAAGCTGATCACGCTAGATCTAAACGGATCATCAAATTGCATGCTCGATCTTCATGGCGTGGCCTAGACACGTTTGAATCTAGCAGTTATCAGTAACTACAAAACTTGCATGGCTGTTCTTGATCTTGTCTTGCTTTGTCTAAACCCTAATCTAGTCTTTCCCGATGGATTGTGGAAGCAAGAAACTGATCGTGCTAGACCTTAACAGGCCATCACATTGCATGCTCTTGATCTTCATGGTGTGGCCTAGACACATTCGGGTTTAGCAGTTACCAATAACTACAAAACTTGCATGGCAGTTCTTGATCTTTGTCTTGCTTTGTCCAAACCCTAATCTAGTCTTTCCCGACGAGTTGCGGAAGCAACAAAATTGATCGCGCTAGGTCTTAACGGGTCATCATGTCGCATGCTCTCGATCTTCAATCCTTTCTTGGGTCCTCGAAGTCTTTCCCTAGGCCTCTCTACTTCGATTTCTTCAGTCGACAAGAATGTTGGCGTGTCGTGCATGAACACGCTCGGTTGATGTTGTCGTCTTCAAATGAATAAAACACGTGGTTTTTTCGAGTAGCTGATGCCTTCTATGTTGACTCACAGCTTTCACAAGGTGAAAGAAAAGAACATCATTTTAGGATATGATTTTACAAATGTGGCTCTTGGGTGGCTCTTGGGTGGCCACGTTCTACCATCGTCGACACGATCGATCTTATCCATATGGGAACCTATCCCATCCTATGTTCCTTGAATTGCATATGTAGTTTTTAATTTGGCTTGTGTGTGAGAGTGGATCTTAAAAAAGTATCCCACGTTGTCTGTCTATTGGGTTTATATACTCTTGTTCTCCCTCCACTTGTTGGCTTAATTTTATGAATTGGACATATTTCAGGATTATAATTTGTTGGGTGTCTAAGTTATTGACCAACTATAATCTAAATCAACTTCTAACTCTATGGTCCATAGGGCAATCTGAACTAGAAATTTGTTTTAAAAATTTGTAAACTCATTACATTTTTGCTAATTATTTAAATTTGCCAATTAAGTCTACTCAATCAATTTTGGTCGAAAATCTCTAATGTGGATATCGGCCATCTTACATAACATGGCCGTAGGACAAATTTCAATAATATTTTAATAATTTTTTTGATTTTTGATTTATTTTTCCTTTTTCCTTTTGTTTTCTTTTTTTTGTTTTTTTCCTTGCTTCTTTTTCCTCCAACCGATCACCAAGCATGGGCAATGGTTGGCGACTGGTCAACGGCAACCACTGACGAGGGGACCTCGCTGAAGGCCAACAAGGCTGGCGCTCATTGGCCTTTGGTGATGGCAAGCCCTCGCCCAAAATCGACAAGGTAGCCCCTTGCCAAATCTCGACGAGGGCAACATCATCGGTTGTTTCCTTTAGCTGATCATTGGCTTGGCCATTGCCCAAGCCTGACAACTAACTATAGGAAGAGGAAGGGATGGAAAAAAGAGAGAGAAAAGAATTAATTAAAAAATAAAAAATTTGAAAAATATCAAAATATTATTAAAATTTATCTAAATTGACTCTGATTATGTCATGTAAGATGGCTAGCGTCTATATTAGTAATTTCCAGTCAAAAATGGCCAGATGAACTCAATTGATAAAATGTAAAAATGTTTAAAATTCAATTGTTAAAATTAAAAAAATTATAATTGAATTGGCAAAAGTATAATAAGAATAAAAATTTTGGACAACTTTCTCCATTTTAGACAGGACCTTAAACTCGTCTCACTATACCAAAACGATTACCATCTTATGGAACCGACATAGGTCCAAAATCCGGTTCAAGTTGCCATCCCTATTCCCGTATGCAAAACCAGATGACCTCTCAATAAAGAATTCTGTCACCATCACAATTTCTTTGGGAGGGGGGGATTAGTCTTGCACGAATCTTTGGACGATACCTGGCAAAATGGAAGGCGTTTTGCTCCTCGAACACGATTGCTTGCGTGCGCCGGACGAGTCAAAGGGCGTTTTGCTCAAGTAGTTTACGCCTTTCGCGCCATCAAGACGGCGACATCTCCTCTCCTGCCCTTGCTCTTATTTTGTCCTCGTTAGGTGGTCGTCGCGGTCGTCCTCAACCACCATCGTGGGGATTGCCATGCCTCCGGGAACTTGTATCTCTATGTTCTCGTTTGTATAGTCCAAGAGCATGAGCGCGGAGGTATGGAGGAGCTCGTTGGACGCCCTTTGAAATTCTTTGGACTGATTAAGTCCAGATCTTTTACTAATCGACGGGGTTTGAACTTGTGATAGTTAGCTACAAAATTCGACAACCCTAAAGTTGGTTCACCTTATCCTTAATTTAACAGAAAATATTAAAGAACGGCCTAGAGTGGAGTCATTTTTTTCATAAGAAAGTTAATAATGGACTTTACCTTAAGTAAAGATCTTAACATTAAGTTGGCAACTCAAGTCATCATTTGAAATGAAGTCAATTCTAAATAATCTTTTCGTGGAGATGACTTCATTTCAAATTCTTATTTGAGACAAATTTATCAAATTTAAACTCTTTTATGAGATAAGATCGAGTCTAAGTCTTCTTTTTAGAAAGCCGCCTTTACTTCACATTTTTTCCGAAATTTTTGCTTAATTCGTTATCAATTCCGCCATGTCATATCAAGCAAATCTCATCGGAACGTGATGGCGTCGAGTCGCCCGTGAAGCACTGCCGTCCCACGGGCCACATTCCGCTTCTTCGTGGACGTCACATCGGCGTCGCCTCAGGAAAACCCATCAAATCGAAAGCATTCAAATTGCCTCCAATTACGATGAGACTGTGTTCCCACGTTTAAAGTACGAAAGCCAGACTCGTGCTCTCTATCTCTTTTCAATAGGGGTGTACATGGTCCGTGCGGGCGGTTCCCGACCTAGAATTGGGAACTACCCGCTAAGGACCGGTTCTGAAAAATGGGAACCGGGATCCACCCGTTTGTTGCATGGATCCACTCGGAATCGGACCGTCGGTCTGTGCAGTTCCTGGATGGATCCATGGAACCGATCTTAACGCGAAACAATTTTGATTTTCAACATAAAACGACTACATGACATCAAAGCAAGCCAAAGAAAGAAAAACCAAAATTAAGTATGTGGAGATGCGGATGGCGGGAGAAGTAAACGCAACGAAATGGTGATAGGATTAGGAGCCGAAGACGAAGGGAGTGAGATGAGATTTATGATTTCTTTTAGTAATTTTTTTTTAATATTAAAAATGTTCCTGGTCCCTGGTTCGGGTGGGCGGGCGGCGGATCCACCCACCTAACCGGTCCAGCCCATGTAACCGAACCGGTACTCACCGGTTTCATAAATGGAATCTAAGCCTGACAAGTTCCCTCAAGAACCGCCGGTTCCGGGCGGTCCAGGCGGTTCCCGGTATTTTGCATACCCCTATTTTTCAAGTCCGTCCAGATGAAGCATAATCCCGATCTCACGTGAGGCGCAGAAGCCGCGAAACGACTCGTCGTTTGTCGTTTCCCCGGTCTGAAACCAAAGCGTGGGAAGTCGGGGACCGAAGCGTCGCCGCTTACGTGTGATCCGCGCGACGGGCCCCACGCTCTCTTTCCTCCTCGTCGCGGGCCCCACGCAGTTAACGTCCGCAAGGACATTCGCAGCGCGCGTGGGCCTCCGCCCACTCGCGTCCTTGCGCACGCTCGCCGTCCCTTCTCTGGTGTCGCCGCGCGTGTCGCTGCACCACGTGGAGTGGGAGTTTTGGATGGAGGGGGGCATTTACGGTAAATAGCCGATCAACGCGAATCCGGCTCCGGGCGGAATTACGAGAAAGCCCTTGGATCGGTTTTTTAGTTGGATGTATATGGTTGGAAAAATGCGTATGGCAAATCGAATAAAAAACTGTTCGAATTTCCGCGGATAGATTTTTGTTTTTGTTTTTTTTTGGGTTAACCAATGTTTTGAATTAATTAAATGTACTTAATAAATGCATTCAAGACATCTGAAGTGATACTTCATTTTTCTGTAAATAAGTCTTGTCGAGGGATATATATCTTTTTGTAGATCGATTTTAACTTTTTTATCTTTTTTTCTTAATCTCCGGCTCATGCGCTATGCCTTTTTTAAGTCTGAAAGCCAAATATTTCCACATCATGCTAATGTTGACATGTAAGTTTATGCATTTCTTTAAATAATAATACATATACCCATATATATTTTTACAAGATCGTTTTGTGAGCTCATTTTCAATTAAATTCAAGCAAAAACTATCTCTTTGACTTCCCACCAAAAACTTTAAATATTGTCCAAAATTCAACAAAATTACCTAAAAGTTTACATGCAAATCAATAGGTTGACATTCACATGATATGAATACTTCACATGTTTTTTGACTAAAAAAATAAAATAAGTACACTACAAATTTTAAATTGAACAAAAGAAGTGAATGTTAATCCACATGTACCTTATCACGATAAAAAAAGAAAAAAAAAAAAGAGAGAGTTGCCTTTAGCTTTGAATTAAGTGAGAACAAACGTGCTTTTTGTGAAAAATGAATAGGATATGGTACTTATTAATTAGTCAAATTAGAATCAAATTAGAAAGAGACTCTCATAGAGTGTTTTAAGTAACCAATTAAGAACATTTAATATTTTTCTTTTCATATATCAGCATTTCTCTCATTAATGTAATAGATGCTTAAACAATTGAGTTAAACATTTTTGTAATTGGTAAGTATTCTATAGAATAGGGTAATATAATTAGAAATTTCACATTAGTATATCATAATATATTTATCTCAAATTAATTTTCGTTTCATAAAAAATTTCAAACACAGTCCTTTCATGACATAGTTACCTAAAATTAATTTTCGTTCGCACATCGAGGCGAGTCCTATTTTATTGGTGGGTGCGGATAAATAATGAATTTCGCTCCAACGTCAAGCGCAGACGGCGTCGTCGCCTAGAGAGAGAAAGAGTGAGTTTGAAAAAAAAAAAAATAGGAAAGAGAGAGAGAGAAGAAAAAACCGAAACAAGAAAAGCATCAGAAGAGAGAGAGAGAGAGAGAGAGAGAGAGAGAGAAATATAGAGAGATAGAGAGAGAAAGAAGAGTGAGAAAGAGGAGGAGAGAGAAGAGGCCAAAACTTAGGCACGACTGGGACGTGCTTTTTAAGCCTCTCGCATGCGCACCACGCACGACGCACGCTCGAATTCCTTCTTCTCTCTCTTCGAAAACCCTTTCTCTCTCTTCGATCTCTCTCTCTCTCTCTCTCTCTGTGATTGCAGATCAGGCTCCCGCGCCACTCCATTCGCGCATCTCCGACCTCCTCTCTCCACGCGGCCACTGTCCCGTCGCGCGAATTCGCCCCGCCGTCGTAGGAGACCGCATCCTCCGCCGCCGCGGCGATGGCCCCAGCTTCATCCCCTCCGCTAGCAATGCATTCCTTTGGAAGTCAGGCCAGGGGAAGGAATCAATTACTCCCTCGTTACTGGCCCAGGATAACAGATCAAGAGCTACAACAAATCTCAGGAGAGTATCCTTTTGTTCTATGTGCTTTGATTGATTTATAGCAACTCCTAGAAAGGTGAATTTTATTCCATTCTCTATGTTATTGTTTTTGGTGTTTTCCCCAAGAAAGTAATTATCGCGCGTCAATAGAACAGGGTTACGATTTCAATAGATAGGATGAAAAGCCGGGAAGGTTCAGTTTCACCTCTGCTACTGATTAGCATTCATGATCCTATTCCTTAACTTTTATAAGCTCAAACTCTGTAATCACTCCTCTGTTCGAGCAAACGTTGAGTGCTAGTGATGCAGGTGAAATTGAACGTATAGTGGTGCCAAAAGAATGTGCCGAGGCAAGACATTCTGTCTAAATTCTTATAGAGCTTTTGTTGTCCTCATTTTACCTGGGAAAAAACATTTTGGAATTGAAGTCCTTTGTATGTCTTTTTGATGTTCAGATTTCTGTATGGATTTCAGTCTGATATGTTTCCTACTTTCTGTGGACTTGTCTTAAGACAAATGACACGAAAAACTTAAGCTTGCTGGAATATGTTATTTTTGTGTTTACTTTTCTTGCATTTTGGTTTAAGTAGTGGCCCGGGTCTAGGAATCTTTTGTTTGAATGATTAATGAGATTTCATTATGTAGCTACCAAGGGGGTGCCACCCCTATACAAAATGGCTTTGAGTAGAAGCCACCCATATACAAAGTTATGCACAAAGGACTGTTTCTAACATTTCCAATAAACTAGAACTGTAAAATTGAACTTCCTGCTTTACAAGAAGTGAAGAGAGATTGGGAATTTTTCCATTGTGATGGACGTAGGCATTATTTAAGCAGTTCCTCTATTGCTTTAGACTAGTGGTTGAGCTTGCTTATTGAACCAAATTTAGAGGTGAGGTGATTGGGATGTCTTTAGTCTTTGGCTTTTAATTGAGCATTTGGACTTTGACCTTTATTCAACATTAATGCTGCAAACATGAAATAATTATCATCTGGGATTTTTCGTACATGATTTTTCAAAATTACAATTATAGCAGATTCGATCACAGTCCCATAAGCAGTAGGATTGTCCACCATTTGACAAGAGAGTAAAATATGATGAGAAGGATGTAACAAGTCCTTTTTCTTTCACTTCCCTTGCAGGCTCTTAGATAGTTTCAGTTTACTCCAGGTTGGCTCTAGTTTGTTTAACAAAGGTGATTAGAGGAACTATACATGGAGCAATTAGGTATAAATTTATGTTGACCTGTCAGAATTTGGTTGTTTCCACTCTATTAATAATCGCTTATGAACTTTTTGTGAGATTACACTCATCATTACGAGTTTTAGATCGAACTGATCAATAAGTGGGAAGGAAATCCAGTTATTTGGGCCCTAGAGGATTAAGTAGGCGAACTGCTGGTTTTTGATATGACATATCTGCAGTAGTAACTTTGGACTTGTTTGCGCACAATGACCGGTAAGAATAAAGTCGAACATAAGAAGGGAAAAATATCAAGCAAAGAAAAATCATGGCATTTCAAATAGTCTTTGAAAGATCGGTATTTCTGAAGCCCTGCCAAAAGAAAAAGACCTGTAGTTCTATATTTAACATTTTCCTTTCGAAATCGTTTTATTTTCCATAATTGGGGAAAATTGTACGTAACCTCTCTCAACTGTGGTCAATTGCAAACTGCCTCCTATCTTGCTGCAACTAATCCCTCGTGTCTTTGAATCGTTTAAGAAATAGAAAAGCTGATCCTAATATTTAACTTAGTTGAACTTCTCAAAGTTGTTTTACTTCTAGAAGGAATGTGCTATGATGCAACCTCTATGCCATTTGAAGAATCATAGGATTACATTTTTTTCCCCTGTAAGTCAAGAAAAATTAACTGCATCAAGAAGATGCTAACCCTTATGAGAAAAGATCAAAGCCAAATGAGAGCTCCTATACAAGACAATAAATATACGGCATAATTTCTAGCATTTGTATCAAGAGTAGATCCCCACTATACCTCTAATTCAAATCAACCTATTCCCCACAATTTTAGAAGTATATGGTTTCAAAGCAATTTTCAATCAGTGTTTGGATAGTAGGGTTATTCCCCTTCAAAGGGCCTCTTGTTTTGGTCTTTCTAGGCCACTGGGCAAACAGAAATGGGAATTGAGGCAAGCCATTTTATCTTGTGACAAGCGATCTGAATACCCTTCCATGCTCATAGCTCTTGCTTAATAGACCCCACAATGACCCAGCTTGGACCTATGGAAGCATTTGTCAAAGCTCGAAAGGTTCTCGTCCATGGAAAGTTTAGAAGACACATTGCTGTTTCTTCTCTTTTTTGTCAAATGAAGTACCTGTTGGCCAACACTTATCTTCAAATTTGCTTTATTTTGGGTTGCCAAAGACGGCAGCCCAAGGTGTGTCATTAGTTTATATATTAATTGACCAAGGTATTAAGGTCCACAGATCTAAAGATGTATGAGATTACTGGAAATTATGGAGATATTTGGGTTAAGGAAGGGGGCATGAGGTGATTCCATCTAGTTAATAGTCCAAGAGGGAGTTTGCAATGACTTTAAGGGTACTTTTGACACTTAATGATCTGGGTGCCTATTTGCAGTAAATTTTAACAATAATAACTGAAAAAATAAAAGAAGAGGGGGCAAAATAGCAATTGATCCAAAATTGGATAGGGTGGTCTGGCATTTTTCCCCCTAGCAATGGAATTCAAGTTGTAAAAAAAGCTACAATGAGGTCTGACCATAAAGAATTAAGGTGGGGATTTGTGCTCACACAATGGAAGTTTGATGATTTGAAAACCTGCCATTTTGGAAAAGGCTCTCATACACTGTTAGAGAGTTTTGTAATTCTATCTGGGTTGTTTTTGTTAATTCGTCCATTCAAAGGATGTCAAAATTGCTAAAGCCGCCAACAGGTAGCATGATAAACACCATGTGAAAAATCAGCAGGGTTTAGCCATTCTTGGGCCATGTGATAAAGAACTGGTTTAGACAATACTAAACTTGAGTTATGAGAATACAATTTTTTTATTTATTTGTTTGTGCTTGTTTCAAATTTAAATAAATAAGGGCTTTTGAGAACTTTGGAATGTCTCTTGCATTTCAAAAACTTGGATCATCTCTTGTTTATGATTTGAATCTTGAAGGATATCTTCATCAAGGTTCTTGGGTGTTGGCATTGCACTCCAATTTCAGATTTTTTTTTTTTTTTTGGAACTTTCTACATTTTTTCCATTTTCCTGAAGTTGTAAAATGGGTCGTTTCTCCTTTAGAACCTCTTCTGAATTTTTTTTTTTTGGTAAGGCCTCTTCTGAAATTTTTTGTTTTTACTTATTGCAAAAAAAGTTTACAAGTGAAATTTTGGAACTGTACAGGCCTATTTTCCGTCTATTTCTCAGCCTGAAGGATTGCCGCTCAAAGTTCAGGATGCCAAAGGCTCGGAGTGGATATTTCAATTTCGATTCTGGCCCAATAATAATAGTAGAATGTATGTTCTGGAAGGAGTCACGCCTTGCATACAGTCCATGCAGTTGCAAGCAGGAGACATAGGTAAAAATACTTAAACTTGCGGAATAGGATGCAACAAACTCGATATTTTACTCTCTACAAATTTTACATGATTGGATAGTGCGATACTACACTTATTAAGACTTGTCTGGCATAATGAGTAGGAGCAATGTTGCTGTCGACAAAACCTTTTGTCCAGGGTTACTGCTACTGACAAAATGTCACTGCCTTATTACTCTGAGTTTCATATCCTTCTGGCTCTAGGACTGAGATTTGATTTTGTTCCCTCTCAGTGACATTTAGTCGGTTAGAACCAGAGGGAAAATTGGTCATGGGATTCAGAAAGGCTTCAACTGCTCCCTCATCTGATGAGGTCAGGACTCACGCAATAATTGACTTTTCCCGGCTTTATTTGTGTACATGCTAGACCTCAGAGATATCATTTATTGGCTTCCTGCACTGTAAATGGCACTTCTCATTCTATGCATGGTAATTTCTACTGCGGTCTTGCTGAAAGCTGGGTGACAAAGAGTGGGGATCTTCACTTCATACTGTGTTATGTGCATGCATTTGAGATTTTAATAAAATATTGATTGAAGATTTGTTTGGGTTTAATGCACTCTGCTAAACTGGGATAATTCATCTTTGTTGGTTTTTCCCGCTTCTAGGAAAAACCCTCTCATGATGGAGAAGATGCTTCTATATCTGAGCAACGACCAGAGCAACAGCTTGAGGAGTCTTTTGAGCAATCTGATACTCACTTCCAGGGGAATATGGTGAGTATTGTCTCAATCTTAAAACTAAAATGATGCCAAATTAAATCGCAAATTTGGAGCTTTGGTTAGACTTCTGTATGGAAGCGCTATTGGTTGAGCATCAGTTTGAAAACTTGGATTCCATGACGATGCAGGGAAGGGCGGAGCCAAGGCTGAGGCCGGGGAAGAGGAGTAGAGACTGTAATCGTGGCGAAGCCGTCTCCGGGACCTCGCATGCCAGACGGAACAAGAGGATTCGCAATGGGTCGTAGAAATGAAAATACAAAAAGAAAAAGAAAAAACAATCTATGAACGTTACATAGAAGTATAAGGGTTTGTGGAATGGCCTTTTTCGATATATATATTTTGTCTTCGTCTCTCCTTATATTTGTAATCGATGAAGTAGGTTTTTATATCCTCTTTGTGAAGACTCTAGAGTATCGTATATAAATCGTGGGAAAGTAGAGGTTGGAAGTGTGAGACAAAGGTAATATTGGAAAAGAAAATCAATGGAATGAAAAGTTAAACCAAGAGGATGTAGGTTTCTTCAAGCCGTTGCTCTCAGGCAATAGACATTTGCGACCTAATTTGATTTGTTAGGAAGAATCGGCTCCACGAGGCATTAGTTAAAGGGTTAGATTGAGAAGTAGGCAACATGGACTCATTGGAGCTGTGTTCCACATCGATCGAATTTCCACGAACACACCTCATACGAGCCTCGACATGAAAAGAAGAAAGTAAAGTTCAGGTTCTACAGCTTTTGAGCATCACATAATTTAAAGCTCGACCTACATTTCTCAAGAAAATCACGGCACGTCCTAAATAAGCACAAAAAAAAAAAAAAATTGGAAAAAGAAAACAAAAGAAACATATTCAAAATTGAATGCGGTTGTTATTGTGGCCTATGGTATTGTTTAGATGAAATGGACTAATCAATTTTTCTCCTGAAAGGTTAACGAAGCAAGAGGGAGCAAACAGTCTGAATCAAACGACCGAATTTATTCAAATATAAAAGCCAACCAAGTATTGTTATATAATGTCACGTTGCTGCTCTTCACACTTGGCAACCCAGGTATCTAAGTTGTCTTCTCTGTCTCTGCGGGGTAGCTCAAAGCACCATGGAGGACAACTAATTGTCTCCTTTCTCAAGAAATGACGCAAGTATCAGTTACACCTCGTGGCTTGCAGCTCTCGAGAAACCTTGATCCTTTCCTGCTTGGAAATCATCTGATACGACATCGGCAGGAGGGCACATGCGAAAAACGTACGAGATGGACTTGGATACCACCATCGGATTCTTGGAGGGTATACAATCTGACAATTTCCCAAAGCACTGCTCATCGAAAGGAAATGACCCACTGAGAAAGAACAAGCTGCTCGTTCCCAGCTTCTCCACCTGGAACAATAATCACAAAGGCGTGGAAACAACATCGGGGGCTTAGGACGGATAAATACAAAAGATGGTTTGAACGCACTATTATGAACTATTAAAGCCGCTACTCAAAACTGAGCTGAAAAATTCATCAGTGTAACTACCGATTAGGAAAGAAAAACTCCAGAACAAAAATGAAAATCTAGAGTACTGGCCATGCATGGAACTGGTATGCTCTGTGATCGTGAGGCAATTGCGTGTGCACGGCAGAGAGCATACCAGTTCCTATTCTTCCGAAGAATATAGAAACTCCCATGGGTTGATTTCTCCTTGTCCATTCAGAAAGACTTGAGTTCTATATAATCACTCTAAGTAACTGTCTCTCATACTGTGAAATGGCTTAATATGTAAGCAAGCATATTTGTTCTTCCTATGCTGCAGGTCAAAGCCTTTGTCTTGGAACCTGGCCCGCGTGTTGACGACCCAACCAAGGAAGGCATCATAGATACGGATGGCGAAGTTTTGGCTAAAGGGAAAGGAACATTTGAGTCCAAGCACAAGGCAATAATGGCATATGATAGGCTTTTAATTACTGTGGACCAAGGTTTAGCTACTGTCTTTTCCCCCATCTGAAAACTTCTCGGTCCACATTTTGATAGTTTCAATCAGTTATTATTCATTATCACAAAAAAAAAATTTCCTTTTATTAATGGTTACCACACGGGCTGTATTGATTAATTCACATAACCCCGATGGGGCACTATGCAAAAGAAATGCGGCGGAATAATATTCGTGCTAGTCTTTTTGTTGAACAGGCTTCATAGGCATATTGAGTATCCTCAATGTAAGCGTTCGCAGTTTATCGGTTGCTTTCGGTTTGAATGTCTTTTGCAGCAGATTTTGGTTGTCACAAGTTCAGTTAACCATCATCCCATTTGCTGAACAAGAGCGTCCTTCTCCTTCCTGAAGGACCCAAAACTGGAATCATGAATGGAGAATTTACAGGCTGAGCTAGTTTGAAACTTTCTGCTTCTACCCTTTAGCCATAAAGAAGGCTATGGAAGAGCCTTCCTGGCCACAGGCAGTTGCTTTCGATTGTACATTGCTTGATCAGGCTAGCTTTTATAGCTTTGATCAGCATCAGATATCGGGAAATCTCGATCACCCTCGGCGCATCCCATAATAGCTCCTCTGCATCGATTGTGTGTCGGTTAAATTTCGATCGCTTTCGATTGCACATTGCTTGATCAGGCTAGCTTTTCTTAACTTGGTTTGTTGTACTTCATTGCAAAAACAAGTATCATTTATGCTTTCAAAAGTTAAAACCGAGCTTGAGCTGAGCTCTTGAAACTAAATTTAAGCTTGAACTGTAATGAATTTCATCATCACGCTAAAACTTAATAAAAATCAAGTTACAATGAGTTCAAATCGAGCATCAAACTTTGAGCATTCGAGTCAAGTCAACTTTGAGTGGAGTTCGACATGGTTTAAATGAATCACATCCTATTGAAGCCTTTAGAAATCTTGCATTCATCAAATTGTTTAAACATTTTTAAATCAATTGACGATGATCTTACTAAATCTATATGATATTCCAATAGGACGTATGTGATTAGTTTTGTCGCAATTCGATGATTAGTCTCTCCACTTTTCGTAGCTTTCACACCATAATTATAGGCCATCAATTCATAGGTTAGGAAAAACATCAGAGTATTTGAATATTCTAACTTGCCATATCGTCTAGGAATAGGTCATTTCATGACTTTAGCTCATCTTTCCAATGGGAAAATTATTGTGCCAATTTGGCGTATATGAGCACACATCAATTTCAACCGTCAAGTTATGTGAATTTCGCTTGTAATCCTGCATAATTTGACAATTGATGTACTCCAATGCAGTACGAGGTTAGGTGAGCGAATTTCTTCAATGATTCTCGGCATCATGTCGTCTATCGTTTTCACCTATCTTTATCGTACATGCATTCCTTCCTAGGCATGCGAAGATTAATGGGTCCTGTCCCTTGTGCGGCCGTGGACTTTCCATCGCTCGACGTACTCTCGCAAACATCTCAATCTATCTTAATCGTCGATACATATCTATCGGAATATCAATGGCGGAGAATTGATCGAGATATAGTAACCGGAACAGCGCGGAGTGGAACATGACCCAATCCATCCCTCTGCACCTTCGAACATCTCCATCCGATTACTCTTTTGACTTTTGCTACGCGTCGTTGAGTGCTCTTCTTGTCGCATCGTGACTTTTCGGAAAGTTCTCCATTGACTACGGGTAAGATTTTCCCCGATTTACTTTTAAATTTTGTGCATTGAAATTAAGGGTTCGCTAATTTAAAGAAAAACTGTTTTCAATCTATTCTTTTTCGACTTTTCAATGTTTGAATGATAAAAAACTAATCGATGTATGGAAAAGTTTCTATTGACTAAAAGCAAGGAGCATAGAGCATAGATTGGCGGGAAAATGGCTTTCCATTGTAGTAAGAAGTAAATCACTTTCCCTATAATACTAAACAAATGCAAAATTACTATTTTTTTAAAATTATTTTTGTAGAAAATATTTTCCTTTATCATTTAGTTTTCAATGAAACAAACACAGCAAAATGTGATTTATATCCATATTTGTAATCTATTGATTAAAAATGTTTTAAAAAATATGGCCTTAATTAATAGAATCACCATGAAATTGGAAGCGTTTTTCATTTTTCTTTTCACTTTGATCTTCTAAATTGATTTTCACTTTTTTATTTTTTGGGTTAATACCATAAAAATTCAAAACTTTGTATACTCGAAACAAATTTATAATAAATTAATTTTTGTATCACAAAATTTTTAAAATTGGAACATGTGCGACATATTTGGCTAAAACTAATTTTTGGTTTACTAAAAGACCCAAACCGATACATGCATGAAGTATTTATCCTCTATTAACTTTCGTCAATTTGACTGTGAAGTTATAGAGTTTTAGGGCACATGGCAATAACCTACTTGATGTAAAAACTCATCTCCCTCTCTCCAATTTGAAAACAAATATGGCTCATTGCCTCTCTCCCTCATATTCTCTCTCTCCAATTTGAAAACAAATATGGCTCATTGTCTTTCTCCCTCGGAGCATTCTAATTTTTCTTCATCTTCCTTTTCATTGAGCACACTCCTTCATCGTCATTTTTATCTCCCTAATTAGGCACTAGAACTTATTCGAGCACACTTTTATCTCTAATAATCTCTCTCTCTCTCTCTCTCTCTCTCTCTCTCTCTGAGGCTCATTGTCTTTCTCCCTCGGAGCATTCTAATTTTTCTTCATCTTCCTTTTCATTGAGCACACTCCTTCATTGTCATTTTTATCTCCCTAATTAGGCACTGGAACTTATTTGAGCACACTTTTATCTGTAATAATCTTTGCACCTTTGATTTTTTTTTTTTTTTGAGCTTGTTTGGCTAACTTATACGAATCAACAAATAAGAATGTTCAATAGCTTTAATTGGAAGTGGTTCGAAGAGAAGCGCATCAATTGTTAAGCTCCAACAAAGTTTGAAAGATGATCTAAGGTTTTTCATGTTTTGAGGGAGACAAAAAATGAGCCTAATTTGTTTTCAAATTATGAATAATTGAAGAATCAAAGAGAGAGAAAGAACTGTGGATTTCCACAATGACTATACATAAATCGAGTTATTGTCATGTGTCTTCCATTTTTAGCAATTACAAGGTAAAATTTTCACGAAAACTAACAGAAGATAAATATATTACGCGTGTACCAATTTAGAGTTTTTGGAAATTATAAAATTAGTTCGAGGTAAATTTGTTATAAGTATATTAGTGTAGAGTTTTTGGCTATCCAAAAATTAGTTTTGGACAAATTTATCATAAGCATACCAATTTAGGGTTTTTCATGATATCAACTCTCTCTCTCTCTTTTTTTTTTTTTTTTTTTTTTTTTGTTGTTGCTAAATCTAAATCTTGCAGTTCGAGGTAAATTTGTTATAAGTATACTAGTGTAGAGTTTTTGGCTATCCAAAAATTAGTTTTGGACAAATTTATCATAAGCATACCAATTTAGGGTTTTTCGTGATATCAACTCTCTCTCTCTCCTTTTTTTTTTTTTTTTTTTTTTTTTTTTTGCTAAATCTAAATCTTGCAATTCATTCGTTGACCATTTAGACCTTTGTAAAAATAAAGGATTGCGTATTTTCCATCTTTGCTTAGAGAAGGTTAACCACGATAGATGTAGCGGCATATATCCATATTTGCAAAGCATAAATTATAATTACAAAGTTTGAAGTGCTTTTTTCTCTCTTCTCTTTTTTTTCAACTTTATTTTAAGTATTTGATGTCTAATTCGAAGCAAGATACTTTCCATGACTTTTGTAGGTGGAATTCTCGATAGACAGAAGTGGAAAAAAACCAGAGAGTGACATCATTAAGTCCAACCCAGTTCAAAAGTCAACGAAGTCATCGATGGTTAAATCCACAAAGATCAAATCGCCTGAGATTTACACAAGATTTATAGGTCTTGTCAAACTAGAAGGCCGTAGACGCCATCGTGCATGCGCTCATGCCTTCTTCCTATCTCTTTCGGACTCTCCAAAGCATCACCCAAAAGTTTTTCTTATTTCCATTTCTAAACTTTAGACTTATGATTTTATGCCCACGCGTACAACGTGTGTGATTCCACGGGTGATGGGACGATGAAACTATTTAGGATAGATATTGAGAGACTCGTTGTTCCATAGATATAACACAATTTTTGAATTTTGGCCGTGTTTGTTTCATAAAAATAGATGATGCAGGAAACATTTTCTTAAAAATGATCACTTATATTGCTTGCAAAAATGAATGATCAAAATATATTTTCATCGTTCATAAAAATAATTATATATAAGTTGTCGTCAATGATAGAAATATTTTTTATTGACTAATTATTTCAAATGGTACATGCGATTATTTTTAGGAATATGTTTCTCAAATTAGTCATCTATCATAAAACAATCGCACCCAAATTCATAGTTTCAAGTACTTCTCAAGACCACTCAAACATTCTTCTCAAGAAAAGGACACTATCATTCGGTGCTCATTGTAGTGCTATAATTTTTCAATCAATTACTTGGGCATCTTAACGGTTAATAAGGGCACGTTTGGTAATGTTTTTGTCCTGTTTTTATTTTTTTGTTTCTGTTCCAGAAATAATTTGTGAGTATCATTTTCACAAAAAAATAAAAATAAAAAGCAATTTCTGAGTATAAAAACGCACTTGGTAACTACAAAAATTTATACTCCGAAAATAGAAATGCGTTTGGTACACTTGTGTAATTTTTTTATTTCTTTTAATTTTTCAATATTTTTATTATATTTTTCTTTTTTTTTTTCTTCATTCTTCCTTCGGCTAGCGACCTTGCCGGGCCACCGCTAGGTTGGCGTTGCCCAACGGTGGCCCGGCGAGACCGAGCCTCACTGGTGGCTAGGCGAGCTCGAGCTTGCCCAACCAAGGTGAGGCCGAGGCCGACCTCGCATCACTTAGGTGAGGTTGAGCCTTGCCTGGCCATCGAGGCCACCAGCGAGGCTCGGCCTCGCCCGCGGCGCGAGGTCAGCCTCGCCGGGGGTCGGCGACGCTCCGACGAGGTCGCTGGCCATGGTCGAGGTCAGCGACCGGTCAAAGGAAGAAGAAAGAAAGAAATAAGAAGAAGAAAAAGAAGAAGTGTTTTCTGGAATTGTTCCCGCGAACAAGAAACATGTTTTTCTACTTCTTATTTCTGTTACAAATCTGTTCCGGGAACAAAAGTGTAAACAAATGCATTTCTGTTCTTTTTTTGTTCCTTGGAACAAAAGAACAAAAATTTATGCTCTAGGGAACATAAACACATTTTGCCAAACACACCCTAAGTGTTTACTGGAACTAGGTTAGCAATTTCTCTAGCTGAAAAATTCTATGTATTTTAAAATTTATAGCACTTGTGATCCGTTTTCTTAAAATTATGACATTTAAGTAATTGACTAAAAAGTTGCGAATTTCAAGTGATTAATTAAAAAGTTATGATATTAAAGTAAGCATCGTATAAAAATTATACTTGTAGCATTCTCTCCCTATCTTTCTCATATATGATGTTTATAAAGCATACGATTAATGTTGAAAAGCTTATCATTTGGGAGTTGGAATTGACAATACTCTCGAACCAATGAGGATTGCTATTGGAAGATATGCATTGGATGGGATTTCAGAGATATATGCTCGGAATCATGCTCAATTATGATTGTGCATAAATTAGCTAGGAATTGATTTCAATCGTTTACACAAATATTTTTTTGCCTTTATTGTATCACTTATGTATTATATTTACAGGACTTTGTACAATGAGAATAGACAATGAAATACAATTTTCCAGAATTCTCCCGTCTTTCCTCGACACTTTGTTTTCTTTCATGGTATCAGAGCTGCCAGGATTCTGACATTTCCTTGCTTCCACTCTTGATTGCCCACCAGAGGAGTTCTAACCTATAAAACAGATATGCCAGCTAGTATAGGAATCACCCTTGAGGAAGAAGATAAGAGCTTCTATTTTTTTTTTTTTTTACCTTCAATGGCTAATGACCAGTCCATCGCAAAGACTCCACCACAATCGCAGATCCAAAGTCCACCTGCGACAATGCAACAACAACCACTCCAGGCACAGCCCGTACAGTGGAGACCCACACAGGCTCAGTTTAGTCTGGGGTAACCCATTGCGGGCCAAACTTTCCAGTGGGTACCTTACCCATGGTACCTTGGGCCAAGCCCAAATTCATCATCGCCTATTTATGTGGGCCACTAGGGAGCCCATGTCCAGTCCGAAGGGAGCCCACCAACCGTGAGTGGGGCAAGCCCGACCCCCGAATTGGAGCAGATGAGCGGGTCGGGAGAACCGGGTATGGGAACAAATCCCTACCTAGGATTTTTAAATGTGGGTTATCAATTCGAATCGGGCGAACTGGGTCAAAGGACAAATCCCCATTCGAACTTCGCACTTGGCTTCTTGCCATTCCCAGTTGTAGCCGTCACCAAGCGACCGGAGCTAGTGACCCCCTGTTCATCTCGACAGCCAACAATCTTGAGTTGCGGCTGATCAACCTGCAGTTAATTGGGCTAGAGAACTATTCCAAGTGGTCCCGAGACTTCCAGCATGCCCTTCTGACAAAGGACAAAGATGTGTTCCTTGATGGGACTGTTCCGATTCCTACCGATGACCAACTAGCCCGACACTAGAGGAAATGCAACTAGCTTGTTCGGATGTGGATCGGCAACTACATTTCTCCAAATGTTGCGGCTGGCCTTCCATCGATGGAGGACTCGAAGAACATGTGGGAAAACATCAAACAGATGTACGGCAAGTTAGATCAGGCACGAATCTTCTCCCTTATGCAAGAACGCGTTGAACTCGAATAGGGAAACATGACCATCTCGACCTACTACAATAAGTTGTCATCCCTGTGGAATGACCTCGAAGCCATGGAAGAAAAGCTCGAGAGTCCAGAGGAGACACTTGCACAGTACCAATCTATGAAAGAAAGGGAAAAGGCAACCCGATTTCTTTTGATTTTGAACGAATTGTACTTGACTTTTTGTTCACAGATCTTGGCCATGGAACTGGTGCCACCCCTTGGACGGATTTTTCAACTTGCCATTCAAGAAGAGAGCTAGCGGTTCGCATCCTTGGAGCCGATGAAGGGAGGAGGAAATTTCGCCCTAGTGAGCCGCGGTGAAAAGCGAGACCCAAGAGCAAAAACCCTAGTGCACAAAAAAGGGGCACTGCAAGAGGCGTTAGGGTTCTAGATTGAAGAAATGTGGCCCTTTAAAGCAGAAGGGATGGGCGGTCCAAATCACTTGCGACAATTGGACGGCCAAAAGGGATCGATTTGCTTAATGGGATCGGACGGTGGAGATGAGCCGAGTGGAAAGGGATCCGATGGTGGAATTTTTTTAGCCTATGCAAAAAATTTTAATTCAAAGGGAAAAGGTAAATTATATTGCGAATTTTGCAGATGCCCACACCATACAATAGATAATTGTTGGAAATTGCATGGCAAACTCGGAGAAAAAGGGAAAAGGAATGAATTTTCTGCAACTTATCACGTTAGTAATCCTAATGCTGATCGATCCATAACATATGAACAGTACCAACAACTGATGCAAGCATTGCAGAAATTGGATACCTCCAACAAGGGAGGAAATTTCTTAGGTATCTCTCGCTGTCTGGTTAACAATATCTCAAGGAAAGCTTGGATAATTGATTCTGGGGCAAGTGATCACATAGTTTTGATTACCACGAAACTTTTTCCTCAATCGCCAAAGATGTAACTGTAAGATTTTTTTAATCTGTTGCTGCTATTAATGATTGGCTATTACATCAAATGGATGTGCATAATGCTTTTCTACATGGAGATTTAGATGAGAAAATCTATATGGACATCCCTCAGGGTTTACGGTGATAGGGGGAGAATATAGTATATCGTTTATGCAAATCTCTCTATGGTCTTAAACAAGTTTCTAGGCAATGGTACGCCAAATTTGCCGATGCTCTCACATCTACAGGATTCAAACAATCCAGATATGATTACGCCTTATTCACATGGACCCAAGGTATGTCATCAATCTACTTGATGATATATGTTGACGATATTCTTATCATGGGCAATGATAAAAGTGCAATAGAAAGATTCAAGAAAGTATCTACATTTCACTTTTCATATTAAGGACTTGAGAGCACCAAAATATTTTCTTGGAATTGAGATTGCTCGGTCTGATCAAGGGATTTCTCTAAGTCAATGGAAGTTTGTGCTAGAAATCATATCAGAAGTAGGTTTATCGAGATGTAAACTATCAGTTATTCCGATTGAGCAAAACACAAAATTGACCACCAAAGATTACGATGCAGGAATATTTGAAAATCATGATCCCGTTCTCAATGATCTTTCAAGTTATCGGAAGCTCGTTGGAAAACTCATATATTTAACTATGACTAGACCTAATATATGATATGCAGTGCAAACTCTTGATCAATTTATACACAATCCGAAATTGTCTCACATGAATGTTGCCTTAAAGGTTGTGAAGTACTTTAAAAAGTGTCCAAGATTAGGGATCCTCTTATCCAGAAAATGCAACATGGAAATGTCGGCATATTGTGATGCAGATTATGCGACTTGTCCTATGAGCCGAAGATCCATTACAAGTTTTTGCATTCAGCTTGGAGAATCACTTCTTTCTTGGAAGACCAAGAAGTAGGCAACCATATCATTATCTTCAGCTGAAGCAGAATATGGAGCCATGGCAAAGACTACTTGTGAGATCGTATGGATACAAGGATTACTTCGGGATCTTGGGATTAATTTGAAGGGTCCGACAAGATTGTTTTGTGATAACGATGCGGCACTCAAACTTGCAGCAATCCCCATAGTGTATGAAAGAACGAAGCATATAGAAGTGGACTGTCATTTCACTCGCGAAAAAATTTAGGAAGGGATAATTGAAACAAGAGGAATTGGAACGGCGGAGCAACCTACCAACATTTTTACCAAGCCTCTGTGTCAAATACAACATGCATATCTATTAAGCAAGATAGGCGTCTTGGACATCTACCAGCCACCAGCTTGAGGGAGAGTATTGGAAGATATGCATTGGATGAGATCCCGAAGATATGCTTGGAATCATGCTCAATTATGATTGTGCATAAATTAGCTAGGAATTGATTTCAATTGATTACACAAATATTTTTTTGCCTTTATTGTATCACTTTTGTATTATATTTATAGGACTTTGTACAATGAGAATAAACAATGAAATACAATTTCCCTGAATTCTCGTCTTTCCTCGACACTTTGTTTTCTTTCAAACGCTCCACCTTTTTGCTGATGTGGCCGTGTACATGTTAGTAGTCACGTCCGCAAATGATGGTCATACGACCAAGTCGGTTTGAATGGCCGACTCCAAGCTAGGACCAAGTCGGCCGAGATGAATATTCAGACAATTGAATCAAGCATCGGCTTAGAGTTCGGAGGCCCGTCTCGGCATTGTCACCAGTAGCTTTGTAGAAGCATCTAGATATATTCAACAACTGCATCGCCTGTCGTGTCTTGTCCCAGAAGACAAAAGAAGCAAGAAACGTAAGATGATAAGAACCGTCGATGCTTGCAATCATTGCGGAGGCGTCCGTCATCGAAGAGAGCTCGCTGCTCGCCCTTGTTCGACTCTCCTCATTTGGGGAAAACCAAGAAAACCCAAAAGCATCGTTTGGCGTGGCCTAGACCCGTTCGAGTTCAGCAGTTACCAGTAACTCCGAAACGTTCATAGCACTTCTTCATCGATTGTACGTCTGTCTTGCCTCGCTTTTTGTCCTATGCACGATGCATGTCCAAACCCTAATCTAGTCTTTTCCGATGGATTGCAGAAGCAACTAAGTTAATCGCGCTAGATCTTAACGGATCATCACATCGCATGCTCAGTCGTCATGGCGTGGCCTAGACACGCTCGAGTCTAGCAGTTATCAGTAACTACAAAACTTGCATGGCTGTTCTTGATCTTGTCTTGCTTTGTCTAAACCCTAATCAAGTCTTTCCCGATGGATTGCGGAAGCAACAAATTGATCGCGCTAGATCTTAATGGGTCATTACACCGCATGCTCTCGATATTCATGGTGTGGCCTAGACACGTTCGAATTTAGCAGTTACCAGTAGCTACAAAACTTGCATGGCAGTTCTTGATCTTTGTCTTGCTTTGTCCAAACCCTAATCTAGTCTTTCCCGACGAGTTGCGGAAGCAACAGACCTGATCGCGCTAGGTCTTTAGGGATCATCACGTTGCATGCTCTCGATCTTCAATCCTTTCTTGGGTCCTCAAAGTTCTTCCCTAGGCCTCTCTACTTCGATTTCTTCAGTCGACGAGAATGTTGGCGTGTCGTGCATGAATACGCTCGGTTGATGTTGTCGTCTTCAAGTGAATAAAACACGTGGTTTTTTCGAGTAGCTGATGCCTTCTATGTTGACTCACGGCTTTCACGAGGTGAAAGGAAAGAACATCATTTTAGGACATGATTTTACAAATGCGGCTCTTGGGTGGCCACATTCTACCATCTTCAACGCGATTGGTCTTATCCATATGCGAACCTATCCCATCCTATTCCTAAAATTGCACGTGTGAGAGTGGATATTAAAAAAAAAAAAATCCTGCATTGCCTATCTATTGGGTTTATATACTCTTGGTCTCCATCCACCCGTTGGCTCAATTTTATGAATTGGACATACTACTAAGAGTAGTTTCGGGATTATAATTTGTTGGGTGTCTAAGTTACTGGCCAACTATGATCTAAATCAACCTCTAACTCTATAGTCCATGGGGCAATCTCAACGAGAAATTTATTTAAAAAGTTCTAAACTTGTTGTATTTTTGGCAACTTTTTAAATATGCCAATTAAGTCTATTTGGTCAATTTTGATCAAAAATAGCTAACGTAGATACTGGCCGTCCCACATGACATGGCCATAGAACATATTTCAATAATATTTCAATAATATTTTATTTTTATTTTTCATTTTTTCATTTTCTTTCATTTTTGTTTTTTTTTTTCCTCACTTCTTTTCCTCCAATTGGTCATCAAGCCTGGGCAGTGGTCAGCGATTGGCCAAAGGCAACCGTCAACGAGAGGCGACCCCACCAAAGGCTAGGAAGGTTGGCTCTCATTAGCTTCTGATGACAGCGACCCTCACCCAAAACTGACAAGGTTGCCCCTTGTTAGATCTTGACGAGAGCGACCTCATTGGTTGTTTCCTTTGCAGATCGTTGGCCATTGCCTCAAGTTGATGACTGACTGCACGAAGAAGAAGGGAGGGGAAAAAAAGAAAATAATATAAAAAATAAAAAATTGAAAAATATCAAAATATTATTAAAATTTCTCCACATTGGCTCTAACCATGCCATGTAGGATAGCTAGGATCTATGTCAATAACTTCTAGTTAAGTTAAAATTGATCAGATAAACTCAATTAATAAAATTGTGAAAATGTTTATGGCTTAATTGTCAAAATTAAAATATTTATGATTAAATTGACAAAAGTGTAATAAGAGTAGAACTTTTTGAACAACTTTTCTCATTTGAGACGGGACCTTAAACTCATCTCACTATACCAAACACGATTACCATCTTATGGAACCGACATGGGTCCAAAATATGGTTCAAGTTGTCATCCCTATTCCCATATGCAAAACCAGATTACCTCTCAATAAAGAATTCTGTCACCATCACAATTTCTTAGGGTGGGGAGGATTAGTCTTGCATGAATCTTTGGACGATACCTGGCAAAATGGAAGGCGTTTTGCTCCTCGAACACGATTGCTTGCGTGCGCCGGACGAGTCAAGGGCATTTTGCTCAAGTAATTTACGCCTTTCGCGCCATCAAGACGGCGACATCTCCTCTTCTGCCCTTGCTCTTATTTTGTCCTTGTTAGGTGGTCGTTGCGGTCGTCCTCAACCACTATCGTGGGGATTGCCACGCCTCCGGGAACTTGTATCTCTATGTTCTCGTTTGTATAGTCCAAGAGAGTATGCAGGAGCTTGTTGGACGCCCTTTGAAATTCTTTGGACCGATTAAGTCCAGACCTTTTACTAATTGATAGGATTTGAACTTGTGATCTCTGGCTACAAAATTCGACAACCCTGAGGTTGGTTCACCTTATCCTCAATTTAACGGAAATTTTTTAAAGAATGGTCTAGAGTGAACCTGTTTTTTCAATAAGAAAATCAATAATGAACCTTACCTCAAATAAAGATCTTAAGATTAAGTTGACAATTGGGATCCTTGTTTGAGATGAAGTTAATTCCGAACCTTCTTTTTATGAAGATGATTTCATTTCAGATATTTATTTGAGACAAATTTGACAAGTTCAAACCATTATACGAGATAAGATCGAATCTAAGTCTTCTTTTTAGAAAGCCGCCTTTACTTCATATTTTATCTGAAATTTTCGCTTAATTCATTATTAATCTCGTCGTTCATATCAAGCAAATCTCACCGGAACGTAATCACGTCGAGTCGCCCGTGAAGCACCGCCGTCTCACGAGCCGCATTCCACACATGGATCGGAACCGCTTTTCTTCGTGGGACGGCACATCGACGTCGCCTCAGGAGAACCAATCAAATTGGAAGCATTCATAGCCTCCAATTACGAGGAGACTTTGTTCCCACGTTTAAAGTACGAGAGCCAGACTCGTGCTCTCTACCCCCAATCTCACGTAAGACGCAGAAGCCAGAAACGACTCGTCGTTTGTCGTTTCGCCCGTCTGAAACCAAAGCGTGGGAAGTCGGGGACCGACGTCGACGCCCGCCGCCGCGCGAGCGCGAGCGCGTGCGCGTTCGTTCCCTCCTGCGTAAGCGAAGCGTCGCCGCTTACGTGTGATTCGCGGGACGGCCCCGCCTCTGCCTTTCCTCCTCTTCCCCGCGGGTCCCACGCAGTTAACGCCCGCAACGACATTCGCAAGCGCGTGGCCCTCCGCCCACTCGCGCCGGTGCGCACGCTCGCCGTCCCTTCTCTGGTCTCGCCGCGCGTGTCGCTGCACCACGTGGAGTGGGAGTTTTGGGTGGAGGGGGGCATTTTCGGTAAATAGCCGATCAACGCGTGTCCGGCTCTGGGCGAAATTACGAGAAAGCCCTTGGATCGGTTTTTTGGTTGGATGTTTATGGTTGGAAAAATGCGTACGGGCAACGGAATAAAAATTTGCTCGAATTTCCGCGGATAGATTTTTGTTTTTTTTTTTTATAAATGTTTTGAATTAATTAAATGTACTTAATAAATGCTTTTAAGACATCCGAAATGATACTTCCTTTTTTTGTCAATAAGTCTCGAGTGATGTATATATTTTCTGTAGATTGATTCTAACTTTTTATCTTACTTTTTTCCCTTAATCTTCGGCTCATGCACTATGCCTTATTTAAGTTTGAAATGCCAAATATTTTCATATTATGTTAATGTTGTCACATAAATTTATGCATATTTTTTTAAATAATAATAAATAGCCATATATATTCTTACAAGATCGGTATGCTTACTTGTTTTCAATTAAATTTAAGCAAAAACTCTCTTTGACTTCCCACCCAAAAGATTAAAAATTGTCCAAAATTTCAACGAGATTATGAAGAAGAGTACGTGCAAATCAATAAGTTGACATTCACGTGATATGAATAATTCACATGCTTTATGTGAAAAAAGAATAGGAAATGGTACTTATTAATTAGTCAAATTAGAAAAAGATTCTCATAGTGTGTTTTAGTAACCGATTAAGAAAATTTAATATAATATATATATAAGTGTTTCTCCCATTAGCGTAATTGATGCTTAAACAATTGAGATAAATATTTTTGTAATTGGTAAGTATTCTATAGCATAGGGTAATACAATTAGAAATCTCACATTAGTATATCATCATATATATTTATTTCAAATTAATTTTCGATTCATAAAAAATTCTAAACACGGTCCTTCCATGACATATTTATCTAAAACTAATTTTCATTTGACAAAAAACATCCAACTGGCATATTGAACCCAAACTAGTTACTTCACTACTGCTATGCATGTATTGGAAGAGCCTAAACTACTCTCGGTATCCCAAACAGTGTTTGCTTTGCCAATCCCAAATTTCAACATGGCCTTTACAGATCCTCCAAAACGACTCATCACCTTGCAAATGGTGGTTCAATCAGCTAGAGATTGAACTATGATGGGAAGATACTTTCGAAAATCATCATGAGAGACCATTCGTGGAAGGTTTAGAGATCACGGATGGTCTTTGAGGAGGGTTCATCTTCAGATGTGAGCCGAGGTTATTGGTTGGGGGAGAATTAGGTTGGAGCAATTGGCGAGTTTGTTGTGTGGGGTATGAGGTTACTAATAAACCTAACACAACGGAAGCCGCCAAATACATTGGCCATACCTAACATGCGTGGAATGGGTGCATCGGGATTTTTCGTGAAGTAAGAATTAGTTAATGATAAATGCATCGTGAGATATTAATAGAATAACTTTTTTAATATTCATTTAAAATAAAACTGCTCAGGGCAGAACGCACAGCGAGGCGAGTCCTATTTTATTGGTGGGTGTGGATAATAATGAATTATCGCTCCAACGTCAAGCGAAGACGGCGTCATCGCCCAGAGAGAGAGTGACTTTGAAAAAAAGACATAGGAAAGAGAGAGAGAAGAAAAAACCGAAACAAGAAAAGCATCAGAAGAGAGAGAATGTAGAGATAGAGAGAGAAAGTAGAGAGAGAAAGTAGAGATAGAGAGAGAAAGGGGAGGAGAGTGAAACGCCAAAACTAAGGCACGACTGGACGTGCTTTTGAAGCCTCTCGCATACGCACAACGCACCACGACGCTGAAGCCATTATTCTCTCTCTTCGAAAACCCTTTCTCTCTCTCCTCTGTGATTGCAGATCAGGCTCCCGCGCCACTCCATTCGCGCTTCTCCGACCTCCTCTCTCCATCGCGGGGGCTTATGCGTTGCGCCCCGCCGTCGGAGGAGATGGCATCCTCCGCCGCCGCGGCGATGGCGGCGCCGGCCCCCGCTCCGGCGCCGAGCTCGGCCCCGGCGAAGGCCTGCTTCAACCCGGAGTGCTCGGAGGCCAAGCCGGAGAGGCCCCAGAAGGGCTAGCGGCTCCGCACCCGCGACTTTGCCGAGCTCTGCGATCAGGCTAGCAGAGTATCAGACATCGGGAAATCTCAATCACTCTGGGCACGTCCCATGATAGCTCGTCTGCGTCGATTGAGTGTCGGTTAAATTTCGATATCATGCATTGATCGATCAGCTTCCTGTTTTAACTTGCTTTGTTGTAGGTGTGTAAACGGTTGGGTTTGGTTCGGTTTTTTTGAAAAAATCCAACCGAACCGTTAGAAAAAACTTATGAACCAAACCGAATAAGACTGAACCAAAAAAGAAACGGTTGGGTTCCGTTCGATTTTTCGGTTTTCGTTTTTGGTATTTTTTTTTTTGTTTTTCGTTTTGTTTTTCGGTTTTTTCTATTCAACTTAAAATAATCTAAATTAGTCTGGAAGTCTTCCTTCGTTTGGAGAAACTCTTGAATCCTGCAGATAGAAAAAAACTTAATGAATAAGGCACTCTCGTAAGAATTATCTTGCTCACATACAGCTAAAACAGAGTACTTTTCTTCTGGGAACAAAGTCGATTATGGGACCTCCAGTGACTTCTACTGCAACAACTCCTGCTAGCTGAAACAGGCATTTCACTCATAATGATCAATACTCGCAATCGATAGACCATTTTTAATAGTAACCACTAGAATTGATCAGCTAAAATATAACATTATTCAACCGCTAAACAACCAAGAAAAATACCAGTTGAACTAGACAGAGGAGATTTCCTATAAGCAACTGAGAAAATAAGATGGATAAAGATTTGCTCCTAAAGCATTTGAAAATAAAGAGTTTGTGGGTTATGCCAGTTAAGGGCTTCACTACGTGCATGCATATTAGTTTTGAAGATGTTGCATGCTGGAGGGCAAAAAACATCAAAGTTACATGGCAAGAATTCGAAGTCTTTTTCAAACTAAACTTGTTATATCAACAATGATTTTGTCCGCCTATTTGGGGAGCGAACTATATAAGACAGAAGAACCAATCCTTTACACAGTCTTTTCACCTGCTATAGATCTGCATGTGTAATCCTCGGACATTTGGACTTCACCTCCTCTGTATCCAACAGAAAAGCAAATGTAAATATACTGACTGAAGTTATACCTCAACTCCATTAGTAAAAAACTCTACTCATCAAACCTATGACGTTATCCATGACGGGTTCCTAAACTTGTATAATTGAAACTATCAGAAACATAACATATCTACAGGTTGACTCATGTAAAACATATGCAACAGTCTTAGGATTTCCTTGGTCGAGAATCATGCAGACAAAACAGCCGTGAGTGTAAATCTATCTGGCATAGGCCCACTCACCAGCATATCCAAAAACAAATCAACAACTTTCTTTGGACTACCCAACTGAGTACATCTCGTCATCATCAAAGTCCAAGCAACCACATTCGTCTCGGGCATTTTCTCAAACACCTTACAAGCTGAAACCAAATCAGCACTACCCTTTGCAAACATGTCAATCAATGCACACCCAACACACACATCAGAATCAAGATAGCCGCTATTGATAATAAACCCGAAAACCGTATCACCAATCGATGCATTCTTAGGGACCGAGCAAGCCTGAGCAACCACCACGAAACAATAATCATTAGGGAAAAACCCATCCTCGAGCATATGAATGAACCTATCCACTGCTTCAAACTCCATGTGATCATGGAACTCCAAGAAACCAATCCCTCTTATTGCCCATGTCCCCAAAACCCTCTCCGCCTCAGCCCGAGAGGAGGAAGCATAGGCACGCAAGCACAGGATTAAATTAAATGGTGGGGAGCAATGAAGACGGGATTAGAGACTTGCCTGCACAGGACATGCTTGGGCACATGGCCGCTACAAATTCTTCTCAGTTGCCGTCACCATCATAGAAGGAAGAGAGATGAAGGAGAGACTTGCAGAAGGGGGCTCTGTCCCTCAATCGGTTGCTGTCGTCATCGCCGTTACCGTTGTAGTCATAGTTGCCGTCACAGTCGCAGTTGCCGTCGCCAACCAAGATGAGTCACAAGAGGAGAGGAGGAGACGGGAGTCGGGAGAGATAAAAACAGTTTGTGGATTTTATCAGTTGGTGGTTTGGTTCGATTCGGTTAACCGATAAAAACCAAACCAATAAAAAAAATATTGATTTTTAATGAAAACCGAACCGAAAACCGAACTAAACCAAAAAAATCGAATTTTTCGATTCGGTTCGGTTCGGTTCGGTTCGATTTTCAGTTCAGTTCGGTTTTTGACACCCCTACTTTGTTGTACTTCCATTGCAAAGACAAGTTTGATTCATACTTTCAAAAGAAAAAAAATGAGCTTGAGCTCTTGAAACTAAAATTAAGCTTGAACTGTAATGAACTTCTTCATCACGCTAAAAGCTCTAGAAAAGTCAAGTTACAACAAGTTCAAATCAAGCATCAAGCTCTTGAGCATTCGCATTAGAAATGAGTATGATCTGAATTGGGCCGGTCCACCCCAAACCCTAACTATAACACGCATGGTGCTGATTCTCAATTTTTGGGATGAGGACCGGACCGACCCAGTGGATCCGGTCCGATTCTAGGGTTAACTTGAGACAAACCAATAATGAGTTTGATCCGATTCTAGAATCAATCCGAACTAACCAATAATTTTTTATTTCATTGTTGGTACTCCTTGAAAGGGCCTAATGAGGATCGGACCGACCCAATGGATTTGATGACAAACGAGATCAGCTAAGAAAGGCAAGCGGTGAGGGTTGAAAATGAGGTGAATGTCAAACAGAGTGAGCATCGAGTGTTGAGCAAAGAGCAAGCTAAGTGAATCAAGTGGTGAGCGGCACGAGTGACCCAAAGCAAGTGAGGCAAGTGTTGAGTGGCGAGTGAAGAAGTTATTTCTCTCGATTTTGGTAAATTAAAGACTAAGAAGACAAATAAGACAGAAGAGAATAAGTACTAGAGGAGGATGCCGTAAAGAGTTGTTTATGCAATTTTGGACACCATGAGGACTCCTTACAAAAATACTTTCCTCCTTCGTAAATTATGGCTGTTTACGCCATAAATGACATTGAAAATCTAAGTTATTAAATAACAATTTTAAATTACTTGAATTACTCACTAAATAGTTATTTAATGTTGTTGACGCCGTTTATTTTAAGATTTTATCTATATAAAAAATTATAAATATTATATTATATATAATATATATAATCAGGGTTAGTCCAGGTTGGACCAACTCTACATTCTTAGGATCGAGAACCAACCCGCACAGTGCTGATCCAGGAATCTTATGACCAATGACCGATCCAGTTTTCTTAGGAATCGGACTAGGACCGACAGGTGGGCCGATCCAGGGTCGGTTCAGGGTTAACCCTGGATCGATGTTCACCCCTAATTCGTATTGAGTCAACTTTGAGTGGGGTTCAATGTGACTTAAATGAATCACATCCCATTAAAGCCTTTAAAATCTTGCATTCATATTTTAATTAAATCATTTGACAATGATCTCACTAAATCTATACAATATTCCAATAGGATGTATGTGTTCAATTCTTTTAGAATTCGTGAGTGGTTTCTCCACTTTTCGTAGTTTTCACGCCGTAACTATAAGCCATCAATTCATAGGTTAGGTTAGGAAAAACATTAGAATATTTGAATAATCGTCTAGGAATGGATCATTTCATGACTTTAACTCATCTTTCCATGGGAAAAATTGCGCCAATTTGGCATATATGAGCATATCAATTTTAACCATTAAGTTATGTGAATTTCACTTGTAATTCCGCATAATTTGACCATTGATGTACTCCAATATCATGCAGTACGAGGTTAGGTGAGCGAATTTCTTCAATGATTGTCTTGACATCGTGTCATCTATCTTTTCACCTATCTTTATGGTACATGCATTTCTTTCTAGGCATGCGAAGATGAGCAAGTCCTATCCCTTGTGCGGCCGTGGACTCTACATCGCTCGACGTACTCTCACAAAAATTTTCAATCTATCTCAATCGTCGATGCATATCTATGGCAATATCATCGGCGGAGAATTGATAGAGATATAGTCACCGAAACAGCGCGTAGTGGAAAATGACCCAAGCCATCCCTCTGCACCTTCGAGCATCTCCATGCGATTTCTCTTTTGACTTTTGCTCCACGTCGTCGAGTGCTCTTTTTGTCGCATCTTGACTTTTCGGAAAGTTCTCCGTTGACTACGGGTAAGATTTTTCCCCATTTATTTTTAACTTTTGTGCTCGCGCAATTTAGCTCTTACTTAACAGAAAATACTGAAAACCTTTCGATATAATTACACGGATTTTCTCAAACTTGATTAAATATGTATTCGAGACTCAAGAAAAAATTAGGATTAACTTAAGTGAATGGACAGAAATTAGTTACTTTGCAATTGTATTATCTATAATATATAATTTTTTCGAAAAAATTAAAAGCAAGGGCCATTGATGAACCAAGGAGTGTAAATCCTACTTGTGCAGAAACTTGTAACATGAAGTCGAGTCATGTGAATTCACCATTAGATCGGGTCGACCTCCGATGGTGCAAGCACATTACATTGACACAAGCAGACTAATGAAACTTGTTAATATTGAAATTAGGGGTCCATTAATTTAAAGAAAAACTATTTTCGAGCTATTCTTTTTTCAATTTTTTGATGTTTGAATGATAGAAAACTAATCAATTTATGGAAAAGTAGTTGACTAAAAGCAACGAGCATGGAGCATAGACTAGGGGGAAAATGGCTTTCCATTGTCGTAAGAAGTAAATCACTTTCCCTAAAATACTAAACGAATGAAAAATAACTAATTTTTTTTAAATGATTTTCGTAGAAAATATTTTCTTTTATCATTTAGTTTTCAATGAAACAAACACAGCAAAATGTAATTTATATCCATATTTGTAATCAATTAATTAAAAATGGTTAAAAAAGATATGGCCTTAATTAATAGAATCACCATGAAATTGGAAGTGTTTTTCATTTTTCTTTTCACTTTGATCTTCTAAATTGATTTTCACATTTTTATTTTTTGGGGTAATACCATTAAACACGAAACTGGTACACTCGAGACAAATTTATCCTAAACTAATTTTTGCATCCCAAAAAATCTTAAACTGGAATATATGTGACATATTTGGCTCAAACTAATTTTTGGTTCACTAAAAGATCCAAAGCAATACATGCGGGAAGTATTTACCCTCCATTAATTTTTGTCAAATTTTACTATGAAGTTATAGAGTTTTAGGGCACATGGCAATAACCTACTTGATTTGAAAACTCCTCTCTCTCATATTTGGCTCAAACTAATTTTTGGTTCACTAAAAGATCCAAAGCAGTAGATGTGGGAAGTATTTACCCTCCATTAACTTTTATCAAATTTTATGTAAAGTTATAGAGTTTTAGGGCACATGGCAATAACCTACTTGATTTGAAAACTCCTCTCTCTCTCTCTCTCTCTCTCTCTCTCTCTCTCTCTCTCTCTCTCTCTCTCTCTCTCTCTCTCTCCAATTTGAAAACAAATATGGCTCATTCTCTTTCTCCCTCGGACCATTCTAATTCTTCTTCATCTTCCTTTTCATTGAGCACACTTTTATCTCTAATAATCTTCTCGCCTTTGATTTTTTTTTTTTTTTAGCTTGTTCGGCTAACTTATCTGAATCAACAAATTAGGATGTTCAATGGATTTAATTGGAAGTGGTTTGAAGAGAAGCGCATCATTGTTAATGTCCCTTAACAAAGTTCAAAAGATGATCTAGGGTTTTTCATGCTGTGAGGGAGACAAAGAATGAGCCCTATTTGTTTTCAAATTATGAATAATTGAAGAATCAAAAAGAGAGAATTATTGATTTCCACATTGACTTATACATAAATTGAGTTATTGTCATGCGTCTTCCATTTTGAGCCAAATATGAGAGTTTTTGGAAAATTAATAGAAGATAAAATGTATTATGTGTGTACTAATTTAGAGTTTTTGGAAACCGAAAAATTAGTTTGAAGTAAATTTGTTATAAGTATATTAGTGTAGGGTTTTTATTTATCCAAAAATTAGTTCTGGACAAATTTACCATAGACATATCAGTTTATGGTTTTTCATAATATCAAACTTTTTTTTTGGCTTAATCTAAATCTTACAATTCATTCGTTGACCATTTAGACCTTGGATAAAAATAAAGGATTGCGTTATTTTCTATCTCTGGTTAGAGAAAGTTAATGATGATAGACTTAGCGGCATATATCCATATTTGTAAAGCATAAATTATAATTACGAAGTTTGAAGTGATTTTTTCTCTCCTTTTTTCTCAACTTTATTTTAAGTATTTGATGTCTAATTCGAAGGAAGATACTTTCTATGACTTTTGTGGGTGCAAATCTCGATAGACAGAAGTGGAAAAAAAACCAAAGAGTGACACCATTCAGTCCAACTCAGTTCAAAAGTCAACGAAGTCATCGATGGTTAAATCCACAAAGATCAAATCGCCTGAGATTTACACAAGATTTATAGGTCTTGTCAAACTAGAAGGCCGTAGACGCCATCGTGCATGCGCTCATGCCTTCTTCCTATCTCTTTCGGACTCTCCAAAGCATCACCCAAAAGTTTTTCTTATCACCATTTCTAAACTTTAGACTTGCGATTTTATGCCCACGCGTACAACGTGTGTGATTCCACGGGTGATGAAACTATTTAAGATAGATATTGAGAGACTCATTGTTCCATAGATATAACAAAATTTTGAATTTCGGCCATGTTTGTTTCATAAAAATAGATAATGCGGAAAATATTTTTTTTTTAAATGATCATTTATATTGCTTGCAAAGGTGAATGATCAAAATATATTTTCATTGTTCACAAAAATAATTAAATATAACTTGTTGTCAATAATAAAAATATTTTTTATTGACTAATTATTTCAAATGGTACATGCGATTCTTTTTAGGAATATGTTTCTCAAATTAGTCATATCTTGTAAAACACTAGCACCCAAATGCATAGTTTCAAGTACATCTCAAGACCACTCAAACATTTTTCTCAAGAAAAGGATACTATCATTTGGTTCTCATTGTAGTGCTCTAATTTTTCAATCAATTACTTGGGTGTCTTAACGGTTAATAAGTGCTCACTGGAACTAGGTCGGCAATTTCTTTAGCTGAAAAATTCTATGTATTTTAAAATTTATAGAACTTGTAATCCATTTTCTTAAAATTATGATATTTGAGTAATTGACTAAAAAGTTACGAATTTCAAGTGACTAATTAAAAAGTTACAATATTAAACTAAGCATCGTATTTTAAAATTTATAGCACTTGTAATCCATTTTCTTAAAATTATGATATTTAAGTAATAGACTAAAAAGTTACGAGTTTCAAGTGATTAATTAAAAAGTTATGATATTAAAGTAAGCATCGTATAAAAATTATAGTACTTGTAGCATTCTCTCCCCATCTTTCTCATATATCATGTTTATAAAGTAAATGATTAATGTTGAAAAACTTATCATTTGGGAGTTGGAATCGACAATACTCTCAAACCAATGAGGATCATTCCACCTTTTCGCTGAGGTGGCCGTGTACATGTTAGTAGTCATGTCCACATATGATGGTCATGCGACCAAGTCATTTGAATGGTTGTGGCCATGTCCAAGCACGGACTAAGTTGGCTGAGATGAATATTCAAACTAGGGGTGAGCATTGGTCTAGGGTCAACCCTGGACCAACCCTGGACCGGCCCAATCCTACCGGTCCTAGTTTGGTTCCCAGGGAGATCGAGTTGGTCATTGATCTTGGAACTCTTGAACCAGTACTGTGTAGGTTGGTCCTCGGTCCTAGGAGTTTAGGGTCGGTCCAACCTAGACCAACCTATATATTTCTAAAATATTATTTATAATTTTTTTATATAGAGAAAACCCTAAAATAAATTGCGTTAACAACATTGAATAGCTCATTAGTAAGGAGTTCAAGTAATTTTACACTAATTTTTAATGTCTTTTATGGCATCAAAAATCATAATTTACAAAGGAGAAATATGTTTTTGTGATAGCTTCCATCCAAATCGTCCCTTTTTTTCAGGTCCACAAGCTAGATCTCGTTGGCTGGGGGAAGCCTGCACTGTTCCTGCAAGTTTGTTGCGTCTAACGGTAGTGGGCCGTCCTAGTGCACGCCTATGCCACTCTCTATTACGAATTGTCTCCTTGGAGCCTGACCGGGTATGTTTCCTTACTTATAATGGGCTTTTTGGATAGTGCTCGAGCTACACGATGGGTTTTCGACGAATGGCTTCATTTGCTTATGGTGAGGATGGTCTTCCTCGTTCAGCTCAGCTTGCTACCGACACTTCTAGGGATGAAGCCCCTTGTCTCGTTCACATGGTAGGCCTCCCGTGGTGCCTCCAAGCCAGGCTGAGCGGGGTGGCCTTCCCCCACAAGCTCCTGCCGACCATCAAGCTAGGAGAAGAGTTCGGTCTGCTTCAAAGAAGCCCCAGCAAAGAGACAAGTAGTAGAAAGAGTCGAGACCCCCTCAATCCCGTTCTTGGGCCAGTGTTGCCAAACTTGCCACTAAAGGCTTTGATCTTGAATATATTATGCCTACCATCATCAACAACAAGCCTGTTGTTGAATTAACCGATGCCATTTTGGATGCTACAAATCCAAAGTTCTTTGAATGCCTTGTCGGCTATTTTGTTGGAAGGAGGCTTCCTTTTAAGCTGGAGGAGGATTCCATTAAGAATGCCTGGGGCTTGAAAGTCTTGGAGGTAATGGCGAACAGGTAAGGTTTCTTTTTCTTTCACGTCCCTAATGTTGACTTTCGTAGAAAGGTATTGGAAGGTGGGCCTCTCATGGTCACAAGAGTGCCTATGATTTTACAGCATGGAAACCATTGCTGGAAATTAGAAAGGATAATCATTCTATTGTTCCTGTTTGGGTCCGTCTGAAGAAACTTCCTGCTGCATTCTAGTCTTCTCAGGGGATTAGTGCAGTGGCTAGCACGGTGGGGAAGCCGTTATATGTTGATTTGAGAACTAAGGGAAAGATTATGTTGGTATTTGCTCGTGTCTGTATTGAAATCTCAGCGTAGCTGTAGAGGTGGTTCATCGCAGAGACAAGCTCAATTGAAAAAGGAATATAAGTGGCGGCCTAGTTCCTGCCCAAGCTATGGCATCTTCGACCACACCTGCCCAGCACCCTCTGCCATGGTGCCGACTGGTATTGTGAGTCAGCAAGACCCTCCTCCTGACCCTTGAGATTGTTCTTCGTCTCCTATTTGTGCGACCGAAGCCCCCCAAGTTGCTGGTTCCAGTTCGGAACAAGACACAAGTGGGAGGATGGATCCGCCCTAGCAAGCAGCTAGGCTTGTTGCAGGTAGTTCGGAAGTGGGACGGAAGTAGGTGCTGCTTGTGGTCGTGCTTGAAGCCCCCGCCCCTTTTCTTCACCCTGAGTTGTCGTCTCAGCCTCCTCTTAGAGCTGGAGTAGGGTGGAAACAAGTAAAAGGAAAAAAGAAAAAGGCTAATGTGGCAAAAGCTACTTCTTCCGATTTACCTCCATCTGGTGGAGGTGCTCAATCCTTGAAGTTGAAGGATCATGTCCTTGTGGAGCATGTGCATCTTGCTCTTGCTGTTGAGTCATAGAATCCCGTCCCTGCAAAGGTGATGCCTCTTGCTTCTTTTATTAAGCCATAGCGCCCTATGAATGCCCTGAAGCAAAATAGTGGCCGTCCTATCCCTGTGGTGGGCAAGGCAGCTCCTCCTGGTGCTCCGTCTACTCGGGTGAGTTTGAATGAGGTGGCTGGTGGTTCATTGAGTGATGAGTACAGTTCATTGGATGAGGATAGCCCTCCTATTCCGTCCACCCCTCATAACCTGGAGAAGCCTATATCTATTCAAGATAAGTTCTTGTCACTATGCCCAGGATCCTCTCCCTTCTGCATTGCCCTACTCCGATTTATAATTGATGTGGGCCTAGCAAGAAGAGGTAACTCATCTCCTTGTACTTCTTGTATTTTTTGGATGTTTTTAGGCTTTTGGAATATTTGAGAACTTATGAACCCCCTAAGGCGGGCTGAGGTAAGAAGTTTAGTTTCCTCCAATAACCTTTGTTTTGTTGGTATCTTGGAGACTAAGGTCCCGGAGTCCCTTTTTCAATCCATTTATGCTAGCATTTTGTCGGAATGGATTTGATTAGCTAATTATAATAGCTCTCCCCGTGGGAGGATTTGGGTTGGTTGGAATTTGGCTCTGGTTAGATTTGATGTTTCATCCCAAAATGCTCAAGCAATCTATGGTAGCCTGACTTCTATTTTGTCTAGGATGACCTATTTTATCTCTATGATCTATGGCGAGCATACTTTTTTGCGCTGTTAGCCCCTTTGGACAGATTTTGTCCAAAAGAATGACTTGTTGCAGGATTCGGCCTGGTTGGTGGCTGGCGACTTCAATGCCATCAAGGACTCGTCAAATCGTATGGGTAGCTTTGATACATGGATTCCCTATTTTGATGAATTCAGAAATTGCTTGGCTTAAATGGACCTGGGGGATCTCAGGTATGTTGGACTTCATTTTACCTGGTCCACATCTTTTGGAGTTAACTGAAAGCAAAGAAAAATTGATCGAGTTTTGGTGAATTCAAAATGGAGACTTGACTTCTTATTCTCAAAAGCTTCTTTTTTGAATCCGAGGATCTCTGACCATATACCCCCATGGTGGTTAGAGTGATGCCCCTAGTTCATACAAGGAAGCGCTTTAAGTTCTTCGACTTTTGGATGAAGCACCCAGAGTTCGACTCAATTGTCAAGCAAGTTTGGGATGGCCCTAGAGCTGATGTCCCTATATACAGGCTTGTCTACAAGTTGAAGACTCTCAAAGGCCGTCTCAAGTTGCTCAATAGAGAGTCTTTCTCGAATATTTCTGTGCGAACGGCTGAAGCGAGGAATACCTTGAGGCTTACCCAGCATGCCCTTCAACAAGACCCGACCAATATTACTCTTGCCGAGCTGGAGAAGGATCAGTGTCAGTGCTTTGTTGATTTGAGAAGTCAAGAGGAGTCTTTCTACAGACAAAAATCCAGGATTAAATGGCTTCAGGAAGGTGATAGAAACATTAAGTTTTTTCACCATTTTGTTAACAAAAGATAGCTTCGCAACAGAATTCTCTCAGTCAAGGATTCATCCGACTCACTGGTTACTGATCCGGATAAGGTGCAGCAAGTATTTGTTTCTTATTTTACTAACATTCTGACACCACAGGCTATCCTTACGAAGCCATCATTGTAGGAGTTAAAGGCACTCATCAGGTGTCCACTATCAGAGGAGCAGGTTAGCGCTCTTTCTTGGCCCGTGCTTGATGTTGAAATTCAGGATACTCTCTTCTCCCTCGCGAGAGGCAAGGCCCCTGGGCTTGACGGTTTTACTATTGAGTTCTTCAAGAGCTGCTCGGAGATTATAGGCCCATTGGTCCTTGATGCGGTTAAGGATTTCTTTTCTTCGGGAAAGCTTTTGCGTGAGGTAAATAACACTATCTTAGCTTTGGTGCCCAAGGTTCCCAATGCTTGTGCTGTCTCTAACTTTAGGCCTATTGCTTTTTGCAATACCTTATATAAAGTCATTACTAAGATTCTTGCTAACCGACTAGCCACCGTGCTTCGGGATTTGGTGAGTTCGTCCTAAAATGCATTTACCAATGGTAGGAGGATAAATGATAATATTCTTTTGGCCTAAGAGCTCTTTGTGGGTTTCCACCGGAACCCTCATTTGCCCAAGTATGCAATCAAGGTGAATTTCCAGAAAGCGTATGATACGGTTGATTGGGATTTTCTTGAATTAACCTTTTCAGCTTTTGGGTTTCCTGCCTAGATGACTCAGCTCTTTAGGTCTGTGTACATACCCCCAATTACTCCATCTCGATCAACAGAAACTACATGATTTCTTCTCTGGTGATCGGGGCCTTTGACAGGGGAATTCTATGTCTCCTTATCTCTTCACAATGGTGATGGAGGTTTTCTCTGGGATTCTCAACTCTCACGCCTTGCATCCGAACTTCAAGTATTTTTGGAGGTGCAAAGTTTTGAAGTTATCCCACCTTTTCTTCGTAGATGATATTTTTTTTATTTTGTCAGGTGGACTGGGCTTTGGTTTCTTTGTTAAAAAGAGGCCTGGACATTTTCTCTTCACGGAGTGGATTGTTGCCGAATGCTATGAAAAGTGAAGTCTTCCTTGTAGGCGGGTCCCCTTCTCTTGGAATTATATCCTACTAGCACTTGGATTTCAGGAAGGAAAGTTGTTGGTGAGGTATTTGGGGGTACCAATCATCACTTTGAGACTTGGCAAAACAGACTGTATCTCACTAGTTGATCGTATCACAACCAAGGTCTAATCTTGGGCCTAGTGGTTCCTTTCATTCACAGGCAGACTTCAATTGATTAGGTCACTCCTTCACTCTATCCAAAGTCATTGGGCTAGTGTGTTTATACTTCCATGTTCGGTGCTAGACCACATTGAGCAAATCTTGAGGCAATTTCTTTGGAAAAGTCCTACACTTGGCTCTATGGAGGCAAAGGTCTTTTGGGAGGAAGTATGTCTCCCAAAGGTTAAAGGAGGATTGGGCATTTGCAGGCTGCGTGACTGCAATAAGGCTGCAATGCTCAAGTATATTTGGATTCTTTTTACAGATAATGAATTGTTGTGGTGCAAGTGGATTCACATGACTTTCTTAAAGAAGGAAAATTTTTGGGCCTCTCATATTCCTTATGTTTGTTCCTAGGCTTAGAGGAAGATCCTACAGTTAAGGTGGGAGTTTTGAATATCCTTCCTTTGGGAAGTTGGAGATGTCTTTTTTGTTTCCCTTTGGTTTGATCATTGGCACTAGAGGCCTGTTAAACTTATTTATCTCGAATTCCTTCATTGATAGCTCGGCTTTTTCCGGACAAGCGACGTTAGCGGATCTCTTTTACCCCTTATGGTGATACTCTTAGGACTCTTTTGGAAGATGGGGGTTACTCTCTTCCAATCCTCTCTTGAACCCTTGATCGGATCACCTGACTTGGGAGCTCTTCTCGTGCCTTTTTGGTAGCTTCAGCGTGGGAAATCATTAGGAGGAAGAAGGATCGTGTTCCTTGGGCTTCGCTTGTTTGGAATCATTCGATTGCTCATACATTTCAATCCATCCCGTGGCTGATTAAGAAACCGCTTATCCACCCAGGTTCTCATTCTTTCTTATGGTAGAATTGATAATGGATTATGTGCTTTTTGTAATGCCAAATCGGATTATGTTGATCATCTGTTCTTTGATTGTCACATCTCCGCTAGTCTTGCCTTTTTTTGGGCTGCGAGATGTAATCTTCCATGGAGAAATAAATCTTGGTTGGAGAATCTTCTTTGGGCCTTAAAGTTCCTCCTTGGTAAGGATTTTCTCCATTGTATCGCCCGTTTCTCGTTTGGAGCCTTGTGTTACTTGATTTGGAAGAAGTAGAATAGCATTATTTTTTAGGAGGAGAGACCTTGGAGCTACCAGCATTGAAGAACCATCTCATCAAAGTGGTCAAGGACAAGGCTCTCACCTTCAGCAATGAGGTTGACAACCAGGCTCCAGCGATGTTGGGGTCTGGACTCTTCCATTTTCGGTGTGTTCCTGGCCCCTAGTTGTGCGTCCTCTTAGGCTTCGGTCATCTTATTCTCTTCTTTTTTGCTGTTGCTTTCATCGACTTGCTTTTGTTTTTTGTGCAGCTCTGCTTTCTGTTTCCAATTGCTCTCTTTGCTTGGCTGCTTACTGGCAGCTTTGAAGACTGCCGGTTTCGGCTTCCCTTTCCGCCTTGGCTTGTTCTAGCTTTGTTAGCCTGTTTTTTTTTTTTTTGTCTTGTTTTGGTCTCCCGCTTCTTTTAGGGAGTCTTCTTTCTACATCAGCTCCATTCCACTCATTCTGACTTGTGGTCACTTTGAGTAAAAGTTTTTGGCACCAATTTTATGTACATTGGTTTAAAATTAATATATTCTTATCTTTACCTATATATATATGTTTTTGTGAGGAGTTCTCACGGCATTCAAAATGGCATAAATAACTCATCACAGCATCCTTCTCTAATACTCGTTTTCTTCTATCATATTTGTTCTCTTAGTCTTTAATTTGCCAAAATCAAAAGAAATAACTTCTCCGCTCACCACTTGATGCTCACCTCACTCGCTTTGGGTCACTCTTGCCACTTGCCACTCGATGCTCGCCTGGCTTGTTGCTCCTTGCTCGATGCTCAACGCTCACCCCACTTGACACTTGTCGTTGGCCTCTCTTAGCTGACCTCACTTGTCACTAAACCCATAGAATCGGTCCGATCCTCACTCGCTTTTTTAGGTAGTACAAAAAATAAAATAAAAAATTATTGATTGGTCTTGAGTTGACCTTAGAATAAGACCAAACTGACTAGATCGGTCCGGTCCTCGATTGCCTTTTTAGATAGTACAAAAAATGAAATAAATAAATTATTGGTTGGTCTCGGATTGACCTTGAAACCGGACCAAACCCATTGAATTGGTCCAATCCTCGATCCCAAACTCAATAGGTCGGTTTTTGGTCCCAAAAATTGATGATTGGTACTGTCCGGATTAATCCTAGGGTTAGGGGTGAGTTGGCCAACCCGACCATGCTCATCCCTAATTTAGACAGTTGAATCAAGCATCGGCTTAAAGTTTGGAGGCCCTTCTCGGCATTGTCACCAATTGCTTTGTACAAGCATCTAGATATATTCAACAACTGCATCAACTGTCACCTGTCGTGTCTTGTCCCAGAAGACAAAAGAAGCAAGAAACGGAAGATGATAGGAACCGTCGATGCTTGCAATCATGCGGAGGCGTCCGTCATCGAAGAGAGCTCGCTGCTCGCCCTTGTTCGACTTTCCTTATTTGGGGAAAACCAAGAAAACCCAAAAGCATCGTTTGGCGTGGCCTAGAGTCGTTCGAGTTTAGCAGTTACCATTAACTCCGAAACGTGTATGGCAGTTCTTGATCGATTCCACGTCTGTCTTGCCTTGCTTTTTGTCCTATGCACGATGCATGTCCAAACTATAATCTCGTCTTTGCCGATGGATTGCGGAAGCCACAAAGCTGATCGCGCTAGATCTTAACGGATAATCACATCACATATTTCGATCGTCATGGCGGTGCCTAGGCACGCTTGAATCTAGTAGTTATAGCAACTACAAAACTTGCATGGCTGTTCTTGATCTTGTTTGGCTTTGTCTAAACCCTAATCTAGTCTTTCCTGATGGATTGCGGAAGCAACGAACTGATCGCGCTAGATCTTCATGGCGTGGCCTACGCACGTTCGAGTTTAGCAGTTACCAGTAACTACAAAACTTGCATGGCAGCTCTTGATTTTTTTCTTGCTTTGTCCAAACCCTAATCTGGCCTTTCCCGACGAGTTGCGGAAGCAACAAACCTGATCGCGCTCGGTCTTAATGGGTCGTTACGTCGCATGCTCTGATCTTCAATCCTTTCTTGGGTCCTCGAAGTACTTCCCTAGGCCTCTCCACTTCGATTTCTTCAGTCTTTTCGGACAAGAATGTTGGCGTGTCGTGCATGAACACGCTCGGTTGATGTTGTCGTCTTCAAGTGAATAAAACACGTGGTTTTCTCGAGTAGCTGATGCCTTCTATGTTGACTCACGGGTTTCACAAGGTGAAAGGAAAGAACATGATTTTAGGATATGATTTTACAAATGCGGCTCTTGGGTGGCGACGTTCTACCATAGTCGACATGATCGATCTTATCCATTTGGAACCTATCCCATCCTACATTCCTCGAATTGCACGTGTAGTTTTTAATCTGGCTTGTGTGTGAGAGTAGATGTTAAAAACGTATTCCGTGTTGCCTGCCTATTAGGTTTATATACTCTTGGTCTCCCTCCACTTGTTGGTTCAACTTTATGAATTGGACATACTACGAGAGTAGTTTCAGGGTAATAATTTGTTGAGTGTCTAAGTCACTAGCCAACTATAATCTAAACCAACTTTTAACTCTATAGTCCATAGGGCAATTTGAACAAGAAATTTGTTTAAAAAGTCATAAATTTATTGCATTTTTGCCAACTTTTTAAATATGTTAATTGAGTCCATTTGACCAATTTTGGTTGAAAATCGCTAACATGGATATTGGCCGTCTTATGTGACATAGCCGTGGGACAAATTTAGATAATATTTTAACAATTTTTTATTTTTGATTTTTCTTTGATTTTTCCTTCTTTTTTTTTTTTTTTATTTATTTATTCTTCTTTTTTTTCCTCACTTCTTTTTCCTCCAACTAGTTGGCAAGCTTGGGCAATGGTTGGCAGGCTTGCCAAAGGCAACCATCGGCTAGGGGCGACCTTGCTGAAGGCTAGCAAGGCTGGCCCTCATTGGCCTCTAGTGACAGCAACCCCTCGCCCAAAACTAACAAGGTTGCCCCTTGCTAGATCTCGACGAGGGTGACCTCGCTGGTTGTTTCCTTTGGCCAACTTTGGCCATTACCCAAGCTTGGTGACCAACTGAACGAAGAAGAAGGAAAGGGAAAAAAGAAAAAAAAAGAAATTATTAAAAATAAAAATTTGATAAATATCAAAATATTATTAAAATTTTTGCCCACATTGGCTTCAACCATGTCACATAATATGGTTAGCATCTATGTTAGTAAATTCTAGTCAAAATTGGTTAGATGAACTCAATTTATAAAATGTGAAAATGTTTATGACGCAATTGTCAAAATTAAAATGTTTATGATTAAATTGGCAAAAGTATAATAAGTGTAGAACTTTTTGGACAACTTTCCTTATTTGAGACGGGACCTTAAACTCGTCTCACTATACCAAACACGATTACCATCTTATGGAACCAACATGGGTCCAAAATACAAGTTGTCATCCCTATTCTCATATGCAAAACCAGATTACCTATCAATAAAGAATTCTGTCACCATCACAATTTATTTGGGTGGGGAGGATTAGTCTTGCATGAATCTTTGGACGATACCTGGCAAAATGGAAGGCGTTTTGCTCCCCGAACACGATTGCTTGCGTGCGCCGGACGAGTCAAGGGCGTTTTGCTCAAGTAATTTACGCCTTTCGCGCCATCAAGACGGCGACATCTCCTCTTCTGCCCTTGCTGTTATTTTGTCCTTGTTAGGTGGTCGTCGCAGTCGTCCTCAACCACTACCGTGGGAATTGTCACGCCTCCGGGAACTTGTATCTCTATGTTCTCGTTTGTATAGTCCAAGAGCATGAGCGCAGAGGTCCTTTGAAATTCTTTGGACCGATTAAATCTGGACTTTTTACTAATCGATAGGATTTGAACTTGTGATCTTTGGCTGCAAAATTCAACAACCCTGAGGTTGGTTCACCTTATCCTCAATTTAACAGAAAATATTAAAGAATGACCTAGAGTCAACCCTTTTATCATAAAAACTCCATAATGAACCTTACATCGAATAAAGATCTTAAAGATTAAGTTGGCAACTCAGCCCTCATTTGAGATGAATTCCGAGCCCTCTTTTTATGAAGATGATTTCATTCTAAGTCTTTATTTAAAATAAACTTGACAAATTCAAACTCTTATATGAGCTAAAATCGACTTTAAGTCTTCTTTTAGAAAGTCGCATTTACCTCACATTTTATCAGAAATTTTCACTTAATTCATTATTAATTCCGTCATGTCATATCAAGCGAGTCTCATCGAAAGGTAATCATGTCGAGTTGCCCGTGAAGCACTACCGTCTCACGAGCCGCATTCCGCACATGGATCGGGAACCGCTTTTCTTCGTGGAGGGCACATCGACGTCGCCTCAGGAAAGCCAATAAAATCGGAAGCATTCATGGCCTCCATTCACGAGGAGACTAATGTTCCCACGTTTGAAGTACGAAAACCAGACTCGTGCTCTCTACCCCTTTTTACGTCCGTCCAAACGAGGCGTAATCCCGATCTCACGTAAGGCGCAAAAGCCAGAAACGACTCGTCGTTTGTCGGTTCGCCCGTCTGAAACCAAAGCGTGGGAAGTCGGGGACCGACGTCGACGCCCGCCGCCGCGCGGGCGCGAGCGCGTGCGCGTGCGCGTTCCCACCTGCGGAAGCAAAGCGTCGCCGCTTACGTGTGATTCGCGCGTCGGTCCCCACGCTCTCTTTCCTCCAACTTGCGGGTCCCACGCAGTTAACGTCCGCAAGGACATTCGCAGCGCGCGTGGCCCTCCGCCCACTCGCGTCCATGCGCACGCTCGCCGTCCCTTCTTTTGCCTCGCCGCGCGTGTCGCTGCACAACGTGGAGTGGGAGTTTTGGGGGTGAGGGGGCATTTTCGGTAAATAGCCGGTCAACGCGAATCCGGCTCCGGAGGAAATTACGAGAAAGCCCTTGGATCGGTTTTTTGGTAGGATCATGGATGTTGGAAAAATGCGAACGAGCAGCCGAATAAAAAACTGCTCGAATTTCCGCGGATAGATTTTTGCTTTTGTTTTTATTTTATTTTTGGTTAATCAATGTTTTGAATTAATTAATGTACTAAAAAAATGCTTTTAAGACATCTGAAATAATACTTCCTTTTTATGTAAATAAGTCTTGTCCAGTGATGTATATCTTTTCTGTAGATTGATTTTAACTTTTTTTCTTTTTTTCTTTTTTTCCTTTAATCTTTGGCTCATGCACTATGCCTTTTTTATGTTTGAAATGCCAAATATTTTCATATTATGTTAATGTTGACACATAAATTTATGCATATTTTTAAAATAATAATATATATCCATATATATTTTTACAAGATCGATGTGTCTACTTATTGTCAATTAAATTCAAGCAAAAACTATCTCTTTGACTTCCCACCCAAAAGTTTAAATATTGTCCAAAATTTTGACAAAATTATGAAAAAGATTACATGCAAATCAATAGGTTGACATTCACATGATATGAATACTTCGCATTTTTTTTTGACTAAAAATAAAAGTGGATGCTAATCCACATGCACCTTGTCACGAAAAAAAAGAAGAAGTTGTCTTCAGCTTTGAATTAAGCGAAAACAAACATGCTTTATGTGAAAAAGAAGAGGATATGGTACTTATTAATTAGTCAAAATAGAAAGAGATTCTCCTAGAGCGTTTTAAGTAACTAATTAAGAAAATTTAATATTTTTTTATATATCAACGTTTCTCTCATTAGCGTAACGGATGCTTGAACAATTGAGTTAAATATTTTTGTAATTGGTAAGTATTCTAAGCATAGGGTAATACAATTAGAAATTTCACATTAGTATACCATAATATATTTATCTCAAATAATTTTCATTTCATAAAAAATTCTAAACATAGTCCTTTCATGACATATTTATCTAAAACTAATTTTCATTTGAAAAAAACATCCAACTGGCATCTTGAACCCAAACTAGTTACTTCACTACTACTATGCATGTATTGGAAGAGCCTAAACTACTCTCAGTATCCCAAACAGTGTTTGCTTCGCCAATCCCAAATTTCAACATGGCCTTTAGAGATCCCCCAAAACGACTCATCGCCCTATAGATAGTGGTTCAGTTAGCTAGAGACCAAACTATGACAGGAAGATCCTTTCAAAAATCATCATAAGAGACCATCCGCGGAAGGTTTAGAGATCACGGATGGTCTTTGAGGAGGGTTCATCTTCATATATGGGCCGAGGTTATTGGTTCGGGAAGAATTAGATTGGAACAATCGGCAAGTTTGTTAATACATCGGCCATACCTAACATGCGTGAAATGGGTGCATCGGGATTTTTTATGAAGTAAGAATTAGTTCGGAATAAATGCGTAGTGAGATATTAATAGAATTTTTTTTAAATATTAATTTAAAATAAAACTGCCCAGGCAAAACGCACAGCGAGGCGAGTAGGGCTGAGCGCGGTTCCCGGTTCCCGGGGACCTGAACCGTTCCGGTTCTTCCCGGTTCCAAGGGGGACCGGAAGTTCCGGTTCCGAACCGAACCGGTTACTTAGGGCAGAAAAAGCTCGACCTTGGATGTTCTAGTGACTTGTATGTGATGTTTGTTGAATTTTGGCTTCGGCCTCTAAATGAAAGTTGTAAAGGACTTCTTGGAGTATAACATACTGAAATTTGGGACAAAACAAACAAGTATAAGTGGGCGAAATCGTTATTCTTTGGAAAGACTGGATCTGGAGATTTTGGGACTGACCCTTGATGAATGCATGGACTGTAAGGCAACATTTTTGTCGAAATTTTACTTCAATTTCTTAACAAAAGTTGTAAAGGACATCCTGAGGTACAACATATAAACAATTTAGAGAAAAAAAACAAGAATAGTTAGGTGAAATCGTGGTCCTTTGGAGATGGTTAGATCTGGAATTACGGTACTACGAACAGGGATTTTAACCGTCCATATTTAATTATCTAGGACGAATTTGACTTCGATATTTTCATGAAGTATCTACCTTACAGTCTTGGCTATCACATACTCAAATTTCATAATTTTTGAAGGTCATTTGGGTATTCAATCGGAAATGTTTCTAAAACTGTGCAATCTGATGTGTTTGGATCTTGTAAGTTGCAATGCGTGGACTATATTATTTTGTATGAGGTTCTTTTGGAAATGTGTTCTGCATGAAATATCTCTCTTCATGTCTTCCCTACAACATATTTAAATTTCGTAATTTTTGCAGTTCATTTGCCTATTTAACCAAAAATGTTTCAAAAACTGTGCAAGTAGAGAATAGGAAAAGTAAATCGATTTTATCTTTTAATCCAGAACGAATTGGACTACGATTTCTTCATGAAACTTGTACCTCTAGGTCTTAAATACATCGTGTCAAAATTTCATAATTTTCTGAGTTCATTTAAGGGTTTAATCGAAATTATTTTCAAAACTTGTACCTCTAGACATTCTTGTTCTAGTGGTGTTTTATTTCTACTTTCTAGTTTGCTATTTGTTTTGAAATTTCAATTATATTCTATTATTGTTGTGCAGTGCGAAGTTAATGTATCAAGATAACAATCAATCGGAAGTTACCGTGTAGTATATGCGTACATTATAGTTTTTTTTGTTATATTTTTTTTTTTGGTAACGTGCGTGCACGTTATAGTTTTTTTTTTGTAACGTGCACATACATTATATTTTTTTTTAACGTGCGAATACGTTATATTTTTTTTAACGTGCGCATATGTTATAGTTTTTTTTGTAACGTGCACGTACGTTATAGTTTTTTGGTAATATGCGCGTGCGTTATTTTTTTTTTAACGTGCGCATATGTTATAGTTCAAATCTGAAAATAACCAAAAAAAAAAAAAAAAACCTGTTGGAACCTCAAACGACCCCCTAACCTCGTGACGGGTAGATTCTAGGTTCTCGCTTCCCACGGGTAGGTTCCGGTTCCTCATTTTGAGGAACCTGTACCCGAGGATAAGTTCCAGTTCCAGATGGAACCGAACCAGAACCTGGAACCGTTCACCCCTAGAGGCGAGTCCTATTTTATTGGTGGGTGCGGATAATAATGAATTTCGCTCCAATGTCAAGGGCAGACGGCGTCGTCGCCTAGAGAGAGAGAGAGAGAGTGAGTTTGAAAAAAAAACCGTAGGAAAAAGAGAAGAAAAAACCGAAACAAGAAAAGAACCAGAAGAGAGAGAAAGTAGAGATAGAGAGAGAAAGAAGAGAGAGAAAGAGGAGGAGAGAGAAAGGTCAAAACTGATGCACGACTCGACGTGCTTGTTAAGCCTCTCGCATACGCAGGACGCAGGACGCACGCTCGAATTCTCTCTCTCTCTTCGAAAACCCTTTCTCTCTCTTCGATCTCTCTCTCTCTCTCTCTGGGATTGCAGATCAGGCTCCCACGCCACTCCATTCGCGCATCTCCGACCTCCTCTCTCCACGCGGCCACTGTCTTGTCGCACGAATTTGCGGGGGCTTATGCATTGCGCCCGGCCGTCATAGGAGACCACATCCTCCGCCGCCGCGGCGATGGCAGCGCCGGCCCCTGCTCCGGCGCCGAGCTCGACCTTGGCGAAGGCCTGCTTCAACCTGGAGTGCTCGGAGGCCAAGCCGGAGAGGCCCCAGAAGGGCTAGCGGCTCTGCACCAGCGACTTCGCCGAGCTCTGCGATCAGGCTAGCAGTATCAGATATCGGGAAATCTTAATCACTCTTGGCACGTCCCATGATTAGCTCGTCTGCATGGACTGAGTGTCGGTTAAATTTCGATATCATGCATTGATCGATCAGCCTAGCTGTTTTAACTTGCTTTGTCGTACTTCCTTTGCAAAGACAAGTTTGTTTCATACTTTCAAAAGAAAAAGAAAAAAATGAGCTTGAGCTCTTGAAACTAAAATTAAGCTTGAATTGTAATGAACTTCTTCATCACATTAAAAGCTCTAGAAAAATCAAGTTACAACAAGTTCAAATTGAGTATCAAGCTCATGAGCATTCACTTAGGGGTGAGCATGGCTAGGTTGGGCTGGTCCACCCCTAACCTTAGGACCAACCTGCATATTGCTAATTCTCAATTTTTGGGACCGAAGATCAAACCGATCTAGTGGATTCCGTCCGGTTTCAAGGTCAACTTGAGATCAACCAATAATTTTTTATTTCATTTTTAATACTCCTTAAAAAAAACGATTGATGACCGGATCGATCCAATTCTAGAGTCAATTCGGGATCAACCAATAATTTTTTATTTCATTTTTTTAACTCCTTGAAAGGGCAACCTAGGACCAGACCAAGTTAATGAGTTTGATGATAAGCGAGGTTAACTAAAAAAGACAAGTGGTGAGAGTTGAGTGGGGTGAGCGTCGAACATAGTGAGCATCGAGTGTCAAGCAAGGAGCAAGCTAAGCAAGCATTGAGCGGTGAGTGACACGAATGATCTAAAGTGAGTGAGGCAAGTGTTGAGAGCAGAGAAGCTGTTTCTCTCAATTTTAGCGAATTAAAGACTAAGAAGACAAATAAGACAGAAGAAAATGACTACTAGAGGATGATGCTATAAGAAGCTGTTTACACCTTTTGGATGCCTAAATTGATGTTCACCCCTAATTCGCATTGAGTCAACTTTGAGTGGAGTTCGATGTGACTTAAATAAATCACATCCCATTAAAGCCTTTGAAATTTTGCATTCATCTAACTATTTAAACATTTTAATTAAATCATTTGACAATGATCTCACTAAATCTATACAATACGATATATGTGTTCAGTTCTTTCAAAATTCGGTTATTATAGTTTTCACGCCGTAATTATAGGCCATCAATTCACATGCTAGAAAAAACATTAGAGTATTTGAATATTCTAACTTACCATATCATCTAGGAACGGGTCATTTCATGAATTTAGCTCATCTTTCCATGGTAAAATATTGGGCCAATTTGACGTATATGAGCATATCAATTTTAACCATCAAGTTATGTGAATTTCGCTTGTAATCCTACATAATTTGACAATTGATGTACTCCAATATCATGCGGTACGAGGTTTTTTTTTTTTTTGAGCAAAATGCGGTACGAGGTTAGGTAAGTGAATTTCTTTAATGATTATCTTGGCATCATGTCGTTTTCACCTATCTTTATCATACATGCATTCCTTTTTATGCATACGAAGATTAACAGGTCCCATCCCTTGTGTGGCCGTGGACTCTCCATCGCTCGACGTACTCTCACAAACATCTCAATCGTCGATGCATATCTATCCAAATATCAAGGGCGGAGAATTGATCGAGATATAGTAACCGAAACAGCGCGCAGTGGAACATGACCCAATCCATCCCTCTGCACCTTCGAACATCTCCATCCGATTACTCTTTTGACTTTTGCTCCACGCCGTTGAGTGCTCTTTTTGTCGCGTCTTGACTTTTAGGAAAGTTCTCCGTTGACTACGGGGTAAGATTTTTCCCAACCTACTTTTAACTTTTGTGCTCGCGCAATTTGGCTCTTAGTTTACAGAAAATACTGAAAACCTTTCAAAATAGTTACACGGGTTTTCTCATATTTGATGAAATATGTATTCGAGACTCGCGAAAAAGTTAGGATTAGCTTAATCGAACGGACATAACTAATTACTTTGAAATTGTATTATCTATAATATATAATCTTTTCAAAAAAAATTAAAAGCAAGTGCCATTGATGAAACTAGGAGTGTAAATCCTAATTGTGCAAAAACTTGTAACATGAAGTCGAGTCATGTGAATTCACCATATTAGCGGGTTGACCTCCGATGGTGCAAGCGCATTACATTGACGCAAAATAATGAAACTTCTTAATATTGAAATTAAGGGTCCGTTAATTGAAAAAAAAAAAAAAAAACTGTTTTCGAGCTATTCCTTTTATGATTTTTCAATGTTTGAATGATAGAAAACTAATCAATTTATGAAAAAGTTTCTTTTGACTAAAAGCAACGAGCAAAGAGCATCATAGATTGAGGAGAAAATGGCTTTCTATTCTAGTAAGAAACAAATCACTTTCCCTAACATACTAAACGGATGAAAAATAACTAATTTTCTTTAAAATGATTTTTGTAGAAAATATTTTCCTTTATCATTTAGTTTTCAACAAAACAAACACAACCAAATGTGATTTATATCTATATTTGTAATCTATTAATTGAAAAATGGTTAAAAAAGATATGGCCTTAATTAATAGAATCACCATGAAATTGGAAGCATTTTTCATTTTTCTTTCCACTACGATCTTTTAAATTGATTTTCACTTTTTATTTTTTGGGTTAATACCATAAAAACTCGAAATTGATACACTTGAGACAAATTTATCCTAAACTAATTTTTGCATCACAAAAAAATTTAAACTGGAATATATGTGACATATTTGGCTCAAACTAATTTTTGATTCACTAAAAGACCCAAACCAGTACATGTGTTAAGTATTTACTCTCCATTAACTTTTGTTGAATTTTACCGTGAAGTTACAAAATTTCAAGCCACATGGCAATAACCTACTTGATGTGAAAACTCACCTCTCTCTCTCCCTCTCTCTCTCTCTCTCCATCCAATTTGAAAGCAAATATGGCTCATTCTCTTTCTCCCTCTGAGCATTCTAATTCTTCTTCATCTTCCTTTTCATTGAGCACACTCCTTCATCGTCATTTTTATTAGGGGCGTGCACAGTCTGGGTGAACGATTCTCGACCTAGAACCGAGAACCATCCGCTAAGAACCGGTTTCGAAAAACTAGAACTGAGAATTGCCTACTAGTTGCATGGATCCACCTAGGAACTGCTGGAGAAATCTTTTCAAAATATTTTGAAGCTGACAAAACATTTCTATCAGTCTAGTCTGGATAAGTACGGACCTTCGTTTAGGGTCCGAAGACTTTCGATCACCGAGACTCAAGACTCAAGACTCAAGACTATTCTCATTGACAGTTTTCTAATCCGGTGGACGAAGGCAATCTAGAGCCAAAGTATTTGGTTGATGATTTGGTCTTATCCTCCGGAGAAGATCTTTTGGCTGGATAAATATAACGAATTCTTTTATTCGTAATCAAGATCGTTTGAAGATTCGATGGTCGACGAAATATTCTTGGAAGGTTCTATTCTTGGAAACCAAGATCCTGATTGTATGGGCGAACATGATTGATGGGCTATTGTCAGGTTCTTTTAATAGCTCGAATGATCTTCTTGATTGATTTTGTCCAACGGGTAGATTGGAGGAATTCCTTTGGTAAGTGCCAACGGGTATGATGGCATAAATGAGTATAAAAGGAAGACGTTCTAGTTACTTTAGTGCATGATCGATAGAGAAAATTCCGTGCGTCTCAAGTACCTTGATTATCGGTCGATACATTTTGAGCAAAATTGTACACACAAAGAGTGTTCATACTTAGTGACACCTTGAGTGAGTGTGGTAGATCATCTACACCGTGAAAGCAAGGGAGAACAACACTGTAACATCTCTTTGTTCATAGTGGAATCCAGCCAATAGGCTGTCAATGCAGAAGAGTGGACGTAGGCTTGACATAAGCCGAACCACTATAAACCGCGTGTTCAATTTTCTCTTCTCTCAATCTTACTTTGATTATCGTTTGTCTCAAATCTATCAACTGTCTAGTATTGTGCAATTATCGAGAAAAATCCTTTATATACCTATTCACCCCCTCTAGGTACTTATACTAGCTATATCAATTGGTATCAGAGCTTGTGTACTCACTTTATTTGAAGTGTTTTGCTTCAGAGTAAAAGATCCATGGCTAGTATGTTAGCACCAGGGCTGATGAAAGGGCAAAGCAATACCAGACCACCCTACTTTGATGGAAATGATTACAACATCTGGATGAACAAGATGAAAGCTTTCCTACGATCAAAGGATCCTCTGGAATGGGACGTTGTAGAAAAAGGAATTACTCCTACAGCTGCATCAGTCTTTGAAAGAGGGAAAGAAACTGTTGAGACTAGCGGAATGACTCAGGAAGAAATAATCAAGAGACAAGCATTCGATGCAAAAACAATTTACTCTTTATATTGTGCTTTGTCACCAACTGAATATAACAGAATATCTTCTTGTGTTATAGCAAAAGAAGTTTGGGACAGATTGCATATCACCTATGAAGGAACAGATTGAGTGAAGGAAACCAAAATTAACATTCTCCTCGGTCAATATGAAGCCTTCAAAATGAAACTAGGAGAATCTATAACTGACATGTTTAGCCGTTTTACAGATATTGTCAATGGTCTTGAGAATCAAAGACAAACAATTTCTGATCCCATGAAGGTAAACAAGCTACTGCATGGACTCTCTAAGGATTGGAATCACATAAAGACTTCAATTAAAGAGACGCAAAGAATTATGCCACTATCTATCGACGAGCTGATTGGAACTCTTCAGTCTTATGAAGTGGAATGGATCAATGAAGATGAAGATCCAAAAGGTAAGAAATCTATTGCATTAAAATCAAATGATGATTCTGATGATACATATTTTGAAGATGATATGGATGATGAGGAGCTTGCTCTCATGATAAGAAGATTCAGAAAACTGAATAGAAAAGGAAGAAGGTTCAACTCAAAGAAACAAAGCTTTCAAAGACAGCAGACCAAGTTTGTTGATGATGAGGAACCAAACAAAGATGTCGTTTGCTTTGAATGTAAGAAGAAGGGACACATCGGATCTAACCGTCCTCTTCAAGAAGAAGAAAGGAAAAGCTGAAAATTTCGAAAAGCTCTCAAAGCCAAAACCAGAGTGATACGAGTGTGAAGAAAGTGAAAATGAATATGCCAACCTATGTCCGATGGCACAATCGGACTCGAGACTGGATTAGACTTAGACAAAGTGAATTTGAGGCAAGTAATTTTAAAATTCCTGTCAAAGTTTCTAAATACATTGATGAACTGTGTTTTAGTCTTAAGACTTCTCTCAAAAGAATTTCCGAACTTAAGAAGGAAAACTCAGCTCTAAAACAAAAGGAAAACGTTTTAGAAGAAAGAGTTAAAAGTCTAGACTTGACTGTTTCCACTCTTAAAGAAAATGAAGATAATCTTTTGAAAGAAAATGCTCTTTTAAAAACTGACTTATCAAATATTTCAAAGAAATTTTCAATAGGGTCCGAAAACTTGAAAAAATTCTTTCGGCTCAAAAACCTTACTTCAATAAGCCCGGTCTAGGTATGACAAAAAACAATTCCCTTGATTGATTTTCCTAAAGTAAAAGAAAGAATTAAGGAAAGACCCCGAGAGGCTTACAAAAATCATTTCAAGAAAGTTTTTGTAAAGTCTATAGGTCGAAATGCTCTCAGATGTTCAAAGTGCAATAGTCCGGATCACTTTGAAAAAGAGTGTCCTATGGTTTGGAAACCTATTAAAAAAGTATGGGCTAATACTGCTTATCTTACTAACACCAAAGGACCCAAGAAAGTTTGGGTACCAAAGAAAGCTTGAGACTCTATTTTAAATGCAGGTCTCCGTCAAGAAAAAGGTGAAGTGGTATCTTGACAGTGAATGCTCAAGACACATGACAGGAGACTCAAATTGCTTCATAAAGCTTGTTCAAGTAAATGGTGGAAAAGTTTCATTTGGAGGAAACAGCAAAGGAAGTATTGTGGGATTTGGAACTGTGAAAATTGGAAATCTCACAATAAGTAATGTTTCCTTAGTGGAAGGACTCAATTACAATCTTCTCGGCATTAGTCAATTGTGTGATACTTGGTTTTAAGATCTTCTTTCAAGAAGGAACATGTTCTGGAATTAGTAAAGACTCTACTCGCCTTTCATGGGTCGAAGACATGGAAATATCTATCTTCCGGATGTGAAACCAAATGAATCGCAATGTCTAATCTCAATTCAAGACGAAGCAAGCTTATGGCACGGAAAGCTTGGTCATGTCAACATGAAGCAATTAGCCAAAATCTCATCAAAGCAGCTTGTTCGAGGTCTACCCAAATTACCATACCAAAAGACTGAACCATGCACTCCATATATTCTGGGAAAGCAGGTAAGAAATTCATTTAAGCCAATAAATCATGTCTCTACTAATCATGTACTACAGTTGCTGCATATGGATATCTTCGGACCAACCAGAACCCAGAGCATTGGAGGTAAGAAATATTGAATAATAATTGTGGACGATTACTCCCATTTTACTTGGATATATTTCCTTGCAAGTAAGTTTGAAACCTTCTTGTATTTTGAAAAATTTGCTAAAAAGGTTCAAAATGAAAAAGGATGTGTTATCTCATGTATAAGAACAGATCATGGAGGTGAATTTGAAAATCAAGATTTTACAAAATTTTGTGATGAATCTGGCCTAAAGCATGTGTTCTCCTCTCCATATACTCCTCAGCAAAATGGAGTTGTGGAAAGAAATAATAGATCTCTTCAAGAAATGGCTAGAACTCTTTTAATTGAAAGTAAGATTTCTTCACGATTTTGGGCTGAAGTGTTTCAACAAAGATGCTATATCATCAATAGAGTCTTCTTAAGACCTATTCTAGAGAAAACTCCTTATGAGGTATTCAAAGATAAGAAGCCTATTGTGTCATACTTTCATGTATTCGGTTGCAAATGCTTTATATTGAAAAATGCAAAAGATCGAGTTGGTAAGTTTGAAGAAAGATCGGATGAAGGCATCTTCCTTGGATATTCTACATCAAGCAAAGCCTACAGAGTTTATAACAAGAAGAGCCAGTCTATGGAGGAGTCAATGAATGTCAAATTTCAAGACTCAATGCAAGATGAATCCGATCGAGACTCATCATGAAGAGTCTCGAACCTGCTCTAGACCCTCCAAAGCTTACAACTCAAGAAGCATCTCAGACTCTGGAAGACCAGCATCAAGCTGTTCGTGAAGATTCAAATAAAGAAAGAGACCATCAACCAGACAAATCAACAAGTAACTAGAAGCATAAGTCCAGTCATCCTAAAGATCTTATTATCGGCGAAATTAATGAAGGAATTCGCACCAAATCCAAAAGGCGAGAAAAGTCTAGTGCTGTGGCTCTCGTTTCTGAAATTGAACCAAAGAGCATAGAAGAAGCTTTATCTGATGAAAGCTAGATTGAAGCTATGCAAGAAGAGCTCAGACAGTTCAACATTAATGATGTCTGGAATTGACTTCTAAACCAAAAGGTAAAACTGTTATTGGAGCTAAATGGGTGTTCAGGAACAAGATGAATGAGAAAGGAAGAGTCGTACGAAACAAAGCAAGACTCGTGGCCAAGGGATATACGCAAGAAGAAGGAATAGACTATGATGAGACTTATGCACCAGTAGCAAGGTTAGAAGCTATTAGACTATTACTTACATTTGCTTGTTATAAAAATTTCAGATTATTCCAAATGGACGTCAAAAGCGCCTTCCTAAATGGATTTATCCATGAGGAAGTTTATGTGGAACAACCACCAGGGTTTGAAGACCCAAAGAAGCTAGACTCAGTCTTTAGATTGAAAAAAAGGCTTTGTATGGTTTAAAGCAAGCACCTCGAGCTTGGTACGACAGACTAAGTAAGTTCTTAATACATAATGGTTTTGTCAAAGGTAAAGTAGACACAACTTTATTTATCAAAAAAGAAAAAAAAAAGTTTCTTACTTGTTCAAATATATGTGGATGATATTATTTTTGGATCCTCTAATAAAGTCTGTGCAAGAAATTTTCTAAGTCTATGCGGGATGAGTTTGAAATGAGTATGATGGGAGAGTTAACATTCTTTCTTGGTCTTCAAGTAAAACAATTGAAAGAAGGAACTTTTATTTATCAAGAAAAATATGCTAATGATCTTGTCAAAAAGTTTGGACTGGAAAAGTGCAAAAAGACCGACATACCAATGTCAAGTTCTTTGAAGATAGACAAAGATGAAGAAGGGAAGAAAGTTGATCAAAAGTCATACGGGTGCATCATTGGTTCACTTCTTTATCTTACTGCTTCTAGACCTAACATTTTGTTGAGTATTTGCATCTATGCTAGATTTCAATCAGATCCTAGAGAATCCCATCTCAATGCTGCGAAACGTATTATTAAATACGTTGCTTCATCTTCAAGCATCGGTCTTTGGTATCCTAAGAAGGAGACTTTAATCTTCAAGGATATTCGAGACGCAGATCTGGCCGGTTGCGAGTTGATAGAAAAAGCACTTCGGGGAACTTGCCGGTTGCTTGGAAGCGGGGACAGTGTCTTGGTTTTCAAGGAAACAAAGCACGTAGCTCTTTCAACAACGAAACGAGTATGTAGCCCTTGGAAGTTACTGTTCACAAATTACCGTGGATAAAACAACAGCTACAAGACTTTGGAATTGAAGACTCATGCACGAGATTAGATGTGACAACACCAGCGCAATCAATCTCACTAAAAATCCAATTCTTCACTCAAGAGCAAAGCATATAGAGATTCGCCATCACTTCATTAGAGATCATGTTCAAAATGGAGAAATCTCAATTCAATTTGTTGATTCAAAAATCAACTAGCAGATATATTCAAAAAGCCTTTGGAGAAAAATCAATTCAATTTCATTCGTTTCCAAACTCAACATTTTGAAGCTTGAGGAAGTTAAAGTCTAAAGACTCTCCAACCCTCAGACTCAGACATTCATGGCTATAAACTATTAACTTCTATTTGGCAGTTATTGATTTTAAAAGAGGCGTTTGTTCATTTTCCTTTGTGCCGATTGGTTTTTCCTTTTTAAACTGAGTTATATATATACGGTTTCCTCACTCAATCTTCAAAACCCTAAAAGCATTCTCCTCCCAATCCTGTTTACGCCGTGTTTATCTTCGAGAAAGTTGTCATCTTTTCTTGGGAAAGCGAGTAAAGGAATCTTTCAACAAGAAGAAAAGATGTCTTCCTCGAGAAAGTCTTCAAGAATCGCGAACGGGGACCACGAAGAATGAAGGAGGGACCTACCCATTTCGATCTCACCGAAGAGAAAGATTTACCGAGTTAGCAACAGAGCCCGATTCACTCTCCACCACATCACTCTTCATCGTCTACCCCACAAGATGTGAGTCATCAACCGGAGGAAGAAATAATCGAGGACGCAGACCACGTAAGAGTCCAAAAACCCTCTTTTATTTACAAGCTCTATCGTGCAATGAAGAGCATTGGGACTCCGAACTATATAGATGATTTCCTTAAAGATAAGAATTATGGGAATGAGTATCTATTTTTGCGACGAATGGAGGATTTGGGAATTGCTCCCAAAGGAAAGGCCGAGGAAGCACTTGCGAATATTCCAAGTGACCCTCGTGTATCGGGACTAAATCGACGCGGGAACGATGATGATAAAATGTTCAGAGAATTTCAACCTCCAATGGGAGTTGCTGCGAAGGTGAAGGGAAAAAGGAAGGACTTGTTTAAATCAAAGGAACAGGAGAATCTGTTTTTCAGACTTGAAACGAGGGTGATAAATCCTAGGAGTGTTGATTTCGATTTCTTGGATGCCATTAATGTGAACTTAAGGAGAAATTAAATCTGCTTCAACTTGAGCAATTCTGCTCGATACCACGACGGTTATGCGCAATTAACAGCATACTTCTATTCGAATCTTAGCTTTTGGATGCGAATAGAATATCATTCGATGTTCGAGACCAAGTCTATGAGGTGGATGTGGACATGTTGGCGAGACATAATTGGAGTCGAAAGAGGATGATATAAACCGATCAAGGTTTCAATCGCTCGTACCACTCTGGAACTTGTCAAAGACAGGAGTATAGAAGGAAGAGTTACATATTCAAGAATGCATGCCATCAACATCTTGCTGCACAAAATTGTGATTAACTGCATCAGGCTAAAGTCTACATCAAAGACTGACGTGTCTAATTCCGAGGCAAAATTGATGTATGCGATCAATTCAGGGAAAAAGTTCTCTCTCCCTCATACCATTCTCTTTCACATGTACAGAGCAATGGTGAAGGACAAGGGCGAATTGCCTTATTATGGTCTTGTGACCAAGATCTTCAGACACTTGAACATTGAACCTCCACATACTCTTTGTGTTCGACCATGCGACAAAATGGTGGTGGGTTTGAAAATGCCGACTAAAATGCGTTCGAAAGAGCTTAGTAAGGAAATGGAGAAGTTCAAAGTGAAGACTCCAAGATCTTACGCATCAAAGAAAAAAGGGAAGGAGCCCATGGGTGCTCCATCCAAAAAGAAAAGAGCTCTTATCTTGGAGAATGAAGATGAAGAGGAAGATTTCACTATCCCTGCATTGAAAAGAACCAGACGTTCTGTACCTGAATCAACAGAACATCAGAAGAAAGGAAAAGAAGCAGAAGAAAAAGAATAGAGAGAAGAAGAGGGACAAGCAAAGAACAGAGAAGTAGAAGAGCAACAAGAGAAAGAGAAAGAAAATGAAGAAAAGAAGCTGAAGTCAAGGAGAAGCGAAAAAAGAAAAAAGCTGCAGATGAAGCCTGCAGAGGAAGGGAATCAAGGCGCGGATGAGCATGACCATCACTCTTCCCCAATTGAGGTCTTAGAGACAAGGGGAGATGATGAGCAAGGAAGGACTACACCACATGCTGTCAACAGTGAAGGTGTGAGTCGCTCACCAGCAAATCCAGAGAATTTTCAGGCTTCTCAAATGCCTGAGGAAGGACATGATACGTCAACACCAAATCTACTTGATTACGCTGAAGTTCCATCGTCTGCCTTCACTCCATCCGAAAGAGCAAATGCGAGCACACGTACAGACAATACAGCAGATTTTCGTCAGTATCCTTGATGTTCTTCTGGAAATGCAGGGTCAAATCTATGGTCCGGAATGTGAACTTCAAGTCATGAAGAATGTTGGACAAGCATCTTACATTACCCCCGCGATCAAATGAAAGATCTCGCTCTTCAAATTCAAGCCAATGCCAAAGGAGAAGAGGTGGCTCATCTTCGGGAAGACTTGAAAAGGTGGAAGGCATCGTCCAATCGATGGGAGATTTCAGTTGTGCGCGTTCCCAAGAAGACTGGACTTTTTTCTCACCTTTTTAATGATGACAAAATGGGGAGAATTGCAATTTGAACTCTTTAAACTCTTTAAACTTTGACGTGTTTGAATATTTGAGTATGACTTGGGTGTGAACTTGAATTTGACTGACTTGTGTGGATTTTGATGTTTGACTGTTTGCATTTATATCAAGTGTTGTTATATGGTCTTACTCATGAAAAACTAACTGATTTTCTGTGGATGCAGAGTCTTGTTGATTTATTAATCTTTATGAGATAGCCATATTGCTTGAGTAATGTTTTGCAGGTCAAAGTTGTTCAAATCTACAGGAAAGTTTTGTCACCATAAAAAGGGGGAGATTGTTGGAGAAATCTTTCCCAAATATTTTGAAGCCGACAAAACATTTCTATCGATCTAGTCCGGATAAGTACGAGACCTTCTATTTAGAGTCTGAAGACTTTCAGATCACTAGACTCAAGACTCAAGACTATTCTCATTGACAGTTTTTCTAATCCAGTGACGAAGGCAATCCAGAGCCAAAGTATTTGGTTGATGATTTGGTCTTATCCTCTGGAGAAGATCTCTTGGCTGGATAAATATAACGGATTCTTTTATTCGTAATCAAGATCGTTTGAAGATCCGATGGTCAACGAAATATTCTTGGTAGGTTCTATTCTTGGAAACCAAGATCCCGATTGTATGGGCAAACAGATTGATGGGCTATCGTCGGAGTTCCTTTAATAGCTCGAATGATCTTCTTGATTGATTCTGTCCAATGGGTAGATTGGAGGAATTCCTTTGGTAAGTGCCAACGGGTATGATGGCATAAAGGAGTATAAAAGGAAGACGTTCTAGTTACTTTAGTGCATGATCGATAGAGAAATTCCAGAGTCTGAAGTACCTTGATTATTAGTCGATACATTTTGAGCAAAATTGTACACACAAAGAGTGTTCATACTTTTTACCAAAAAAAAAAAAAAAAGAGTGTTCATACTTAGTGACACCTTGAGCGAAGTAGATCATCTACACCGTGAAAGCAAGGGAGAACAACACCGTAACATCTCTTTGTTCATAGTGGAATCTAGCCAATAGGCTGTCAGTGCAGAAGAGTGGACGTAGGCTTGACATAAGCCGAACCACCATAAACCGCGTGTTCAATTTTCTCCTCTTAGTCTTACTTTGATTATCGTTTGTCTCAAATCTATCAACTGTCTAGTATTGTGCAATTATCGAGAAAAATCCTTTATATACCTATTCACCCCCTCTAGGTACTTATACTAGCTATATCAGGAACCAGACAGCCGGTCTGGTCTGGTTCCCGGGTGGATCCATAGAACCAGTCCAACCTTCACGGCTTCCCTTTTTCGCCCTCTCCACATCTACTTATTCTGGCTCTCTCAACCATGGTAGCTTTATTTTCCTCAAGTATTAGCGTCACAGCGGCGGCGGTTGCAACCCTCGCACCGCTTTTGTCCCAACCACCACCACCATCTTTACCACCGCCTTCGCCGTCTCTTGCTCCTCCCTTGAGACTAACAATGAGGAGGACAATGGGGACGATGAGCTATTCTTAGACTTGGAGTTCACCCTTGTCCCCAAAAATGAGGACGATGGGGGCAAGCCTGAGGAGGGGGAGGAGGAAGAGGGGAGGTAGAAGTAGGACAAGCCCAACAACAAAGAGGACAATAGTGATAGTGAATGCAGAGGTGGTGACGAGGATGGCGACAACGTGGAGAGAGAGTTCAAGTTTGAGGGGGGAAAAGAGAATCAACTCACTGTTTTGCCGAGTTTGGACTAAGACTCAAAGGGAGATTAGTAGATCCAGAGGTGAATTGGAGAGGAAGAGGGAGCTTGGGGATATTTTGAACTAAGAGAGACGAGATGGAGTAAGAGAGTAGTGAATTGAGACAATATGGTGATTGGAGTCCTAAATTTTAGATTTGCTAATTTTGATTTTTTTAATATTAAAAATTAATATATTATTATAATATAATCGGTCCGGTCCGAGTAGGCGGGTGGGCGGATCTGCCTATGGAACCGGGAACCAGACCGGTAACCACCGATTCCTATAAATTGGAACTAGGGAACTGGACCAGTTCCCTTAAGAATCACTGGTTCTTAGTGGTTCCGGTCCAATTTTGGGCGATCCAGGTGAGTCTCGGTTTTTTTGCACACCCCTAATTTTTATCTCCCTAATTGGGCACCGGAACTTGTTCGAGCACGCTTTTATCTCTAATAATCTTCTCGCCTTTGATTTTTTTTTTTTTTTAGCTTGTTTGGCTAACTTATCCGAATCAACAAATTAGGATGTTCAATGGATTTAATTGGAAGTGGTTCGAAGAGAAGCGCATCATTGTTAATGTCCCTTAACAAAGTTTGAAAGATGATCTAGGGTTTTCCATGCGGTGAGGCCGACAAAGAATGAGCCCTATTTGTTTTCAAATTATGAATAATTGAAGAATCAAAGAGAGAGAATTATGGATTTCCACATTGACTTATACATAAATTGAGTTATTGTCATGCGTCTTCCATTTTGAGCAATTAAACGGTAACATTTGGGGAAAACTAATAGAAGATAAAATGTATTATAGATATACTAATTTAGAGTTTTTGGAAACTCCAAAATTAATTTGAAGTAAATTTCTTATAAGTATATTAATGTAGGGTTTTTAGTTATCCAAAAATTAGTTCTAGACAAATTTACCACAAACATATCAGTTTATGGTTTTTCGTGATATCAAACTCTTTTTTTTTTTGGCTTAATCTAAATCTTACAATTCATTCATTGACCATTTAGACCTTGGATACAAATAAAGGATTGCGTTATTTTCCATCTCTGGTTAGAGAAAGTTAATGATGATAGATGTAGCGGCATATATCCATATTTGTAAAGCATAAATTATAATTACGAAGTTCGAAGTGATTTTTTCTCTCCTCTTTTTTCTCAACTTTATTTTAAGTATTTGACGTCTAATTCGAAGCAAGATACTTTCCATGCTTTTTGGCTGCGTTTGGAATTAGCCTTGCAAAGGGGCTTTGAGCCTCTAAAGATACTTAGGCCAAAGTTTGGGTGTTTGGGAACCACTTTGCAATTCCCATTCGGCCAAAGTTGGCCTTCTGAAGGCTGAAAGCCCAAGGCAGGTGCAAGGGTGCCTTGGGCTTTCAGCTTTCTCGGCATACAAGTTATACTGTTCATCGTTTTATTTTTTTTCAAAACCATCCTATTCTACTGTTCATCATCTTCTCTGCTGAAGGATTTGTTGCTCGAAGCTCCGCCGACGGCTCGGCATGGTCGTGGTGGCCCAGGAGACCGTCGCCGGGGAAGGGTGCGACCGTCGCCGGGGAGTGGTGCGTGTCTGGGGCGCGGCGATCGCCGTGGGTCGCGGCGGGGTCGCGCGGGATTGGGGGCAACGAGGTCGCGCGGGAGGTCCCGCGACCTTGCCGACCCGGATCCGGGACGGCGAGGTCGCGCGACCCCTCCGCAACCCAGATCCGGGAGCGACGAGGTCCTCCCGCGACCTCACCGCCCTAGATGCAGGTCGCGGCGGTCGCCGGTCGCGCGACCTCGCCGCGACCCGATCCGAGGCGGCGAGGTCGCGGGACCTCGCCGCCCTAGATATGGGTCGCGGCGGGTCGCCCGACGTCCGGTAGCCTCCCGCCGAGGTCGCGGGACCTCGCCGCCCGATCCGGGTCGCGGCGTGGTCGCCCGACGTTCGGCAGCTCCGCCGAGGTCGCGCGACCTCGCCGCCCCCGAGATGGGTCGTGGCGGGTCGCCCGACGTTTGGCTTGCCTCGCCGGGGTCGCCCGACGTCCCGGCCCTCCGGGGGCGCCGACGTCGCTTGCCTCGCCGGGGTCGCCCGACGTCCGGCAGCCCTTGCCGGGTTCGCCCGACGCCCGCTTCCTCGCCGGGGGTCGCCCGACGTCCGGCAGCCCCTCGCCGGGTTCGCCCCCGACGTCCGGCAACCCTCGCCGGGTGTCTCCGACCTTTGCCCTTACCGGTTAATTTTTATATTTTTTTTATAATTTGTTTTATCACAAAAGTCCTTTGTAAGTATAATTTTTCCAAACATTATTTTGCTCAAAGATACTTCACAATGGACTTTTAAATTGTAATTTACAAACACAATTTGCATTCTAAAAGTCCCTTCAACCTAAAGTCCTTTGCATTTTCCTAATGGCTTTCCCCAAAAGTCTAACCAAACGCACCCTTTGTGGGTGCAATTCTCGATAGGCAGAAGTGGAAAAAAACCAAAGAGTGACACCATTCAGTCCAACTCAGTTCAAAAGTCAACGAAGTCATCGATGGTTAAATCCACAAAGATCAAATCGCCTGAGATTTACACAAGATTTATAGGTCTTGTCAAACTAGAAGGCCGTAGACGCCATCGTGCATGAGCTCATGCCTTCTTCCTATCTCTTCCGGACTCTCCAAAGCATCACCCAAAAGTTTTTCTTATTTCCATTTCTAAACTTTAGACTTATGATTTTATGCCCACGCGTACAACGTGTGTGATTCCACGGGTGATGGGACGATGAAACTATTTAGGATAGATATTGAGAGACTCGTTTTTTTTTTTTTTTTTTTTTGGTAAAGATATTGAGAGACCGTAGATATAAACACAATTTTTGAATTTCAGCCATGTTTATTTCATAAAAATAGATAATGTAGGAAACATTTTCTTAAAAAATGATTGTTTATATTGATTGCAAAAGTGAATGATCAAAAAATATTTTCATTGTTCACAAAAATAATTATATATAAGTTGTCGTCAATGATAGAAATATTTTTTATTGACTAATTATTTCATGTGGTACATGCGATTATTTTTAGGAATATATTTCTCAAATTAGTCATCCGTCGTAAGACAATTGCACCCAAATTCATAGTTTCAAGTACTTCTCAAGACCACTCAAACATTCTTCTCGAGAAAAGGACACTATCATTCGGTGCTCATTGTAGTGCTCTAATTTTTCAATCAATTACTTGGGCATCTTAACGGTTAATAAAGACGCGTTTGGTAATGTTTCTATTCCGGGAAAAAAAATTAAACATAAATATTTTTTTTTTTTTGTTCCAGAAACAATTTATGAGTATAGTTTTCACAAAAAAAAAAAAAAATAATTTCTATGGTAACTACAAAAACTTATACTCTAAAAATAAAAATGTGTTTGGTAAACTTGTGTAATTTTTTTTTTATTTCTTTTAATTTTTCAATATTTTTATTATATTTTTCATTTTTTTCTTCTTCCTTCCTTCTAGCCGTGACCTTGCCAGGTCACCATCAAGTCGGCATCGCCCAGCGGTGGCCCGGCGAGACCGAGCCTCGTCGGTGGCTGGGGGAGTTCGACCTTGCCAAATCTAGGCAAGTTCAAGCTTATCTAACCAAGGTGGTTGGCCTGGCCAAGGCCGACCTCACGTCACCTGGGAGGGGTCGAGCCTTGCTTGGCCATCGAGGCCACCATCGAGGCTTGGCCTCGCCCAAGCGGTGTGAGGTCGGCCTCGCTAGGGGTCAACAACGCTTCGACGAGGTCGCTGGCCATGATTGAGGCCGGCAACCGGCCAAAGGAAGAAGAATGAAAGAAAAAAGAAGAAGTGTTTATCATAATTGTTCCCGAGAATAAGAAACAAGTTTTTTCTACTTCTTATTTTTGTTCCAAATCTATTCCCTGGAACAAAAGTGTAAACAAATGCGTTTATGTTCTTTTTTTGTTCCTCGGAACAAAAGAATAAAAATTTGTGTTTCAGGACACAGAAACACATTTTGCCAAACACACCCTAAGTGTTCATTGGAACTAGGTCGGCAATTTCTCTAGCAGAAAAATTCTATGTATTTTAAATTTTATAGCACTTGTGATCCGTTTTCTTAAAATTATGACATTTAAGTAATTGACTAAAAAGTTGCAAATTTCAAGTGATTAATTAAAAATTTATGATATTAGAGTAAGCATTGTATAAAAATTATAGTACTTGTAGCATTCTCTCCCCATCTTTCTCATATATGATGTTTATAAAGTAAACGATTAATGTTGAAAAGCTTATCATTTGGGAGATGGAATCGACAATACTCTCAAACCAATGAGGATCGATGTTGGAAGATATGCCTCGGATGGGATCCTGGAGATATATGCTTAGAATCATGCTCGATTATGATTGTGCATAAATTAGCTAGGAATTGATTTCAATCGATTACACAAATATTTTTTTGCCTTTATTGTATCACTTATGTATTATATTTACAGGACTTTGTACAATGAGAATAGACAATGAAATACAATTTCCCAGAATTCTCTCGTCTTTCCTCGACACTTTGTTTTTCTTTCATGGTATCAGAGTCGCCAGGCTTCTGACCTTTCCTCGCTTCTGCTCCTGATTGCCCACCAGAGGAGTTCTGACCTACAAAATAGATCTGCCATCTGGTATAAGAATCACCTTTGAGGAAGAATATAAGAGCTTTTGTTTTTTTTTACCTTCAATGGCTAACAACCAGTCCACCGCAGAGACTCCACCGCAGTCGCAGATCCAAAGTCCACCTACGACAGTTCAACAACAACCACTCCAGGCACAGCTCGTATAGTGGAGACCCACATAGGCTCAGTTTAGTTTGGGGGAACCTATTGCGGGCCAAAACTTTCCAGTGGGTACCTTACCTATGGTACCTTGGGCCAAGCTCAAATTCATCAACGCCTATTTATGTGGGCCTCTAGGGAGCTCATGTCCAGTCAAAGGGAGCCCACCAACCGTGAGTGAGGCAAGCCTAACTCCCAGATTGGAGCAAACAAGCGGGTCAAGAGAATCGGGTATGGGAACAAATCCCTACCCAGGATTTTTAAATGTGGGTTATCAATTCGGAATCGGGCGAACCGGGTCAAAGGACAAATCCCTACCTCGAACTTCGCACCTAGCTCCCTGCCGTTCCCAGTCGTAGCCGTCACCGGGCGACCGGAGCTCGGTGACGATCCTGAGTTGCGGTTGATCAACCTACAGTTAATCGGGCTAGAGAACTATTCCAAGTGGTCTCGAGACTTTTGGCGTGCCCTTCTAACGAAGGACAAATATGGGTTCCTCGATGGGACTATTCCAATTCCTATCGACGACCGACTAACCCGACACTGGAGGAAATGCAACCAGCTTATTCGGATGTGGATTGACAACTACATTTCTCCAGATGTCACGGTTGGCCTTCCACCGACGGAGGACTTGAAGAACATGTGGGAAAACATCAAACAGATGTATGGCAAGTTAGATCGGGCACGAATCTTCTCCCTTATGTAGGAACTCGGCGAACTCAAACAGGGATACATGACCGTCTTAGCCTGCTACAACAAGTTGTCATTGTTGGAGAAAAATTTCTTATTTGTTTTGAAGTTGACAAAATGTTTACATCAATCTAGTCTGAGAACTTATAGACTCTATCGTCAAAGTCTAAAGACCTCCAGACTCAAGATTCAAAGACTACCCTCACTAATAGTTTCCAAACCGACGAAGAAAGGATTTATCCGATGAAGAAGACTTATCCAGATACAAGTATATCTTTAAGGATTTGGTTGGTACAATTGAAGAATATCTCATGCTTGGAGATAGCATCTTGTGATCAATTATTCTTATTGATATCAATTTGAATAATTAAATCTGTTGATTGGCGAAGTATACTTAGAAAGTTCTACTTATGGAAACCTAGATCCCGATTATATGGGCGAGTAGGATTGGTGAGCTATCATCACATTCTTTTAATAACTCGAGATCTTCCCTAATTGATTCTGTCCAATGAGTAGATTGGAAGAACTTCTTTGGAAGGTGCCAATGGTTAGGATGGCATGAAGGAATATAAAAGGAGGACGCTCAAGTTATTCGAAGGAGTGTGTGAAAGAAAAAATTCCAAAGTCTGAAACTCTTGATTCTTTCCTGTTACAATTTGTTGAGCTTAAACTGTACTCAAAAGAGAGATCAAATACTTGTAAGACTTTGAGGAGGTGTAGTAGAGTTTCTACATTGTGGAATCAAGGATGTGAGACTGTAAAATCTCTTTTGGTTCTTAGTGAAATCTAGCCAGTGGATTGTCAGTGCAAGAGAGTAGACATAAGCTTGGTCTAAGCCAAACCACTATAAACCTTGTGTTTTAATTCTCTTTCCTAATCTCTTTACTTAAATCCGTAGCTTTATATAACTGTTTACAATCTTTTATATCTTCAGTCTACCGTTTTCATATAAGTCGAATTAAATTGTTAAGTCTTGCAAAAACTGCATTATTAGTCATCCCTATGAAATGACCTCGAAGCCACGGAAGAAAAGCTCGAGCGTCCAGAGGAGACACTTGCACAGTACCGATCTATGAAAGAAAGGGAAAAGGCAACCTGATTTCTTTTGATTTTGAACGAATCATACCTGACTTTTTGTTCACAGATCTTGGCCACGGAAATCGGTGCCACCCCTTGGATGGATTTTTCAACTTGTCGTTCAGGAAGGGAGCTAGCGACTCGCATCCTCGGAGTCGATGATGGGAGGATGAAGTTTCGCCCTAACGAGCCGTGGTGAAAAGCAAGACCCAAGAGCAAAAACCCTAGCGCACGAAAAAGGGGCACTGCAAGAGGTGCTAGGGTTCCAAATTGAAGAAACGCGGCCCTTTAAAGTAGAAGGGATGGGTGGTCCAAATCACTAGCGACGATCGAACAACCAAAAGGGATCAATTCGCTTAATAGGATCGAACGGTGGAGATGAGTCGGGTGGAAAGGGATCCGGCGATGGAATTTTTTCAGCCTATGCAAAAAAATTTAATTCAAAGGGAAAAGGTAAATTATATTGCGAATCTTGCAGATGCCCATACCATACAACAGAGAATTGTTGGAAATTGCATGACAAACTCAAAGAAAAAGAGAAAATGAATGAATTTTTTGTAGCTTATCAAGTTAGCAATCCTAATCAATCCATAACATATGAAAAGTACTAACAATTGATTCAGGCATTGCAGAAATTGGACACCTCCAACAAGGGAGGAAATTTCTCAAGTATCTCTTGTTGTCTAGTTAATAATATCTCAAGGAAAGCTTGGATAATTGATTCCGAGGCAAGTGATCACATAGTTTGTGAGAATGCATTATTTTCAGATATGCATGAGAACCTGGATTTCCCTGTTTTTGTGCAATTACCCAATGGGAATGTCACTTATGTTACGATTACAAGAAAAGTCTAGCTTAGCCCACAAATCACACTCCAAAATGTTCTTTATGTCCTAGAATTTCGATTTAATCTTATCTCTATGTCCAAAGCCTGCAAAGAAAATTCCTGTCATGTATTGTTTGATTTTGACACTTGCTTCTTTCAGGCCCTTTCGATTGGCAGAATGATGGACTTAGGTAGTCTCTCTGAAGGACTGTTCCTTTGGACAAATTTTCCAAGTAATTTTGATTTGTCATCCATTTTTAAAAATAAAATGTCATTGCATAACACAACTACCAATAATAAAGAATTCCTTATGCATTCAAGATTGGGTCGTAGTGCTTCATTCCCTTACTCTAAATGTCAAATATGCCCTCTGGCAAAGTAGTCCCATATTCCTTTTCCCTCTAGCCAAAACCATGCAAATGATATTTTTTCCTTGATTCATATGGATGTCTGGGGTCCTTATCATACATTACATCATGATGGGTCACGCTATTTCTTAACAATTGTGGACGACTATTCTCGTGCCACATGGGTGTTCTTGATGTAGTCAAAATGACAAGTTTTCTCAAATTTGAAAACTTTTATTGCCTTGTCTAAGAATCAATTTGGGAAATCTATTCAGCGAATCCGTACAGATAATGGGAAAGAATTCTTCAGCAACAATTGATGTTTCCTTCTTTTATCCAATGGGAGTCTCCATGAAAGTTCATGTATATACACCCCCACAACAGAATGGGGTAGTGGAGTGCAAACATCGCCACCTTTTAGAAGTTGCACATGCATTGAAATTTCAAGCATCTATTCTAGAAAATTATTGGGGCGGATGCATTATCACTGCGGCCTATCTCATCAACCGTATGCTCACTCGGGTACTCAATGGAAAAACTCCATTTGAGTTACTTTTCAAGAAGAAACCAGAACTAGAACATTTGAGGATATTCAAATGCCTTATGCTTTGCAACAGTATTAAGCCCCCGTGAAAAAATGGGCCCCCGCGCTCGACGCTGCGTCTTCATGAGCTATCCAAATTTGCAAAAGGGATATTGTGTCCTCGAACAAACAACTGGGGAGTTCTTCATTAGCATAGACGTTATCTTTCATGAGGACGTGTTCCCATTTCATGAAAAGGATTCTTCGGAAGAAACACCGGATATCTCACGCCGTCCAGATCACTACATATCTACAGAAGACTTGACTCCTGGATATTTTTTTACAAGAACTCCAATTCCAATAATGACTCCAATTTCTTGTGAGAATTCCACACGACAAATTGATGTAGATCCAGTGCAAGAGAATTTCTCATAAACAGAAGATCATTCCAAAGAGATTGGGATTGAAGAAAGAGCATCTCCATCTTCTATTCAAGCACAAGTGGATTCTCCTCGACGATTTGGTCGCTCTACACGTCCACTAGCTTGGACAAAGGACTATGTTTGCGTAACCCTCAACTCACTAGGTATTCATTACCCAATATCAGTTTATGTTTTGTTTCATAGACTTTCGCCAAAACATAGATGTTGTGTTAGTCAAATATCGGAGGACAAAGAACCATCCAGCTATGAAGAAGCAGCTGCTGACTCAAAATGGCAAGAAGCTATGGGAGCATAATTGCAGGCACTAATTGCAAATCAAACCTGGGATTTGGTTCATTTACCTTCGAATAGAAAGCCTATTGGATGCAAATGGGTCTATAAAATCAAATACTGAGCTAATGGTTCCGTTGAGCGTTACAAAGCTCAGTTGGTGGCTAAAGGATTTACTCGATAGGAAGGTTTTGATTACCACGAAACTTTTTCCCCAGTCGCTAAAGATGTAACTGTAAGATCTTTTGTATCTATCACTGCCATTAATGATTGGCCATTACATCAAATGGATGTGTATAATGCTTTTCTACATGGAGATTTAGATGAGAAAATTTACATGGACATCCCTCAGAGTTTACAGAGACAAGGGGAGAATAGAGTATGTCATTTCCGGAAATCCCTCTATGGTCTTAAATAGGCTTCCAGGCAATGGTACGCCAAATTTGCCGATGCTCTCACATCTGCAGGATTCAAACAATCCAAATATGATTACGCCTTATTCACATGGACCCAAGGTATGTCATCGATCTACTTGATGATATATGTTGACGATATTCTTATCATGGGCAATGATAAAAGTGCAATAGAAAGATTCCAGAAGTATTTGCATTTTACTTTTCATGTTAAGGACTTGGGAGCACCAAAATATTTTCTTGGAATTGAGATTGCTCAGTCTGATCAAGGGATTTCTCTTAGTCAACGGAAGTTTATGCTAGAAACCATATCAAAAGCAGGTTTATCGAGATGCAAACCATCAGTTATTCCGATTGAGCAAAACACAAAATTGACCACAAAAGATTACGATGCAGGAATATCTAAGAATCATGATCCCGTTCTCAATGATCCTTCATGTTATTAGAAGCTCATTGGAAAACTCATATATTTAACTATGACCAGACTTGATATATCATATGTAGTGCAAACTCTCAGTTAATTTATACATAGTCCAAAATTGTCTCACATGAATGCTGCCTTAAAGGTTTTGAAGTACTTTAAAAAGTGTCTAGGACTAGGGATCCTCTTATCTAGAAAATGTAACATGGAAATGTTGGCATATTGTGATGCAGATTACGCGACTTGTCCTATGAGTTGAAGATGCATTATAGATTTTTGCATTAAGCTTGGAGAATCACTTCTTTCTTGGAAGACCAAGAAGCAGGCAACAGTATCATCATCTCCAGTTGAAGCAAAATATCAAGCCATGGCAAAGACTACCAGTGAGATCATATGGATATGGGGATTACTTCGGGATCTTGGGATTAATTTGAAGGGTCCGACAAGATTGTTTTGTGACAACGATGCGGCACTCAAACTTGTAGCAAACCCCACAGTGTATGAAAGAACGAAGCATATAGAAGTGGACTATCATTTCACTCATGAAAAAATTTAGGAAGGGATAATCGAAACAAGAGGAATTGGAATGGCAGAGCAACCTGCCGACATTTTTACCAAGCCTCCGTGTCAAATACAACATGCATATCTATTAAGCAACCTAGACATCTTGGACATCTACCAGCCACTAGCTTGAGGGGGAGTGTTGGAAGATATGCACCGGATGATATCCCGGAGATATGCTCGGAATCATGCTCAATTATGATTGTGCATAAATTAGCTAGGAATTGATTTCAATTGATAACACAAATATTTTTTTTTGCCTTTATTGTATCACTTCTGTATTATATTTATAGGACTTTGTACAATGAGAATAGACAATGAAATACAATTTCCCAGAATTCTCGTCTTTCCTTGACACTTTGTTTTCTTTCAATTGCTCCACCTTTTTGCTGAGGTGGCCGTGTACATGTTAGTAGTCACGTCCGCAAATAATGGTCATGCGACCAAGTCGGTTTGAATGGCCGACTCCAAGCTAGGACCAAGTCGGCCGAGATGAATATTCAGACAATTGAATCAAGCATCGGCTTAGAGTTCGGAGGCCCGTCTCGGCATTGTCACCAGTAGCTTTGTAGAAGCATCTAGATATATTCAACAACTGCATCACCTGTCGTGTCTTGTCCCAGAAGACAAAAGAAGCAAGAAACGTAAGATGATAAGAACCGTCGATGCTTGCCATCATTGCGGAGGCGTCCGTCATCGAAGAGAGCTCCCTGCTCGCCCTTGTTCGACTCTCCTCTTTTGGGGAAAACCAAGAAAACCCAAAAACATCGTTTGGCGTGGCCTAGACCCGTTCGAGTTCAGCAGTTACCAGTAACTCCGAAACGTTCTTAGCACTTCTTCATCGATTCCACGTCTGTCTTGCCTCGCTTTTTGTCCTATGCAAGATGCATGTCCAAACCCTAATCTAGTCTTTTCCGATGGATTGCAGAAGCAACTAAGTTGATCGCGCTAGATCTTAACGGATCATCACATCGCATGCTCAGTCGTCGCCACGCTCGAGTCTAGCAGTTATCAGTAACTACAAAACTTGCATGGCTGTTCTTGATCTTTGTCTTGCTTTGTCTAAACCCTAATCAAGTCTTTCCCGATGAATTGCAGAAGCAACAAATTGATCGCGCTAGATCTTAACGGGTCATCACACCGCATGCTCTCGATATTCATGGTGTGGCCTAGACACGTTCGAGTTTACCAGTTACCAGTAGCTACAAAACTTGCATGGCAGTTCTTGATCTTTGTCTTGCTTTGTCCAAACCCTAATCTAGTCTTTCCCGACGAGTTGTGGAAGCAACAGACCTGATCGCGCTTGGTCTTTAGATATCATCACGTCGCATGCTCTCGATCTTCAATCCTTTCTTGGGTCCTCGAAGTTCTTCCCTAGGCCTCTCTACTTCGATTTCTTCAGTCGACGAGAATGTTGGCGTGTCGTGCATGAACACGCTCGGTTGATGTTGTCGTCTTCAAGTGAATAAAACACGTGGTTTTTTTCGAGTAGCTGATGCCTTCTATGTTGACTCACAGTTTTCACAAGGTGAAAGGAAAGAACAGAATTTTAGGATATGATTTTACAAATGCGGCTCTTGGGTGGCCACATTCTACCATCTTCAACGCGATTGGTCTTATCCATATGGGAACCTATCCCATCCTATTCCTAAAATTGCACGTGTAGTTTTTAAATCTGGCTTGTGTGTGAGAGTGGATGTTAAGAAAAATATCCTGCATTGCCTATCCATTGGGTTTATATACTCTTGGTCTCCATCCACTCGTTGGCTCAATTTGATGAATTGGACATACTACTAAGAGTAGTTTCGGGATTATAATTTGTTGGGTGTCTAAGTTACTGGCCAACTATTATCTAAATCAACCTCTAACTCTATAGTCCATGGGGCAATCTCAACGAGAAATTTATTTAAAAGGTTCTAGACTTGTTGTATTTTTGGCAACTTTTTAAGTATGCCAATTAAGTTTATTTGGTCAATTTTGATTGAAAATCATTAACGTAGATACTAGCCGTCCTACATGCAATGGTCATAGGACATATTTCAATAATATTTTAATAATATATATATATTTTTCATTTTCTTTCATTTTTGTTTTTTTTTTCCTCGCTTCTTTTCCCTTCAATTGGTCATCAAGCCCGGGCAATGGTCAGCGATTGGCCAAAGGCAACCATCAACGAGGGGTGACCTCGCCGAAGGCTAGGAAGGTTGGCCCTCATTAGCCTCTGATGACGGCGACCCTCACCCAAAACCGACAAGGTTGCCCCTTGTTAGATCTTGACGAGAGCAACCTCACTGGTTGTTTCCTTTGGCAGATTGTTGGCCATCGCCTAAAGTTGATGACTGACTGCACGAAGAAGAAGGGAGGGAAAAAAAAAAAAAAAAGAATATAAAAATAAAAAATTGAAAAATATCAAAATATTATTAAAATTTCTCCCCATTGGCTATGACCATGCCACGGATAGCTAGCATCTATGTCAATAACTTCTAGTTAAAATTGGCCGGATGAGCTCAATTAACAAAATTGTGAAAATGTTTATGGTTCAATTGTCAAAATTAAAAGGTTTATAATTGAATTAGCAAAAGTATAATAAGAGTAGAATTTTTTGGACAACTTTCCCCATTTGAGACAGGACCTTAAACTCGTCTCACTATACCAAACATGATTACCATCTTATGGAACTGGCATGGGTCCAAAATCCGGTTCAAGTTGTCATCCCTATTCCCATATGCAAAACCAGATTACCTATCAATAAAGAATTCTGTCAACATCACAATTTCTTTGGGTGGGGAGGATTAGTCTTGCATGAATCTTTGGACGATACCTGGCAAAATGGAAGGCGTTTTGCTCCTCGAACACGATTTGCTTGCGTGCGCCGGACGAGTCAAGGGCGTTTTGCTCAAGTAATTTACGCCTTTCGCGCCATCAAGACGGCGACATCTCCTCTGCTGCCCTTGCTCTTATTTTGTCCTTGTTAGGTGGTCGTCGCGGTCGTCCTCAAGCACTATCGTGGAGATTGCCACGCCTCCGGGAACTTGTATCTCTATGTTCTCGTTTGTATAGCCCAAGAGCATGAGCGCAGAGATCCGAGTATGGAGGAGCTCGTTGGACGCCGTTTGAAATTCTTTGGACCAATTAAGTCCAGACCTTTTACTAATCGATGGGATTTGAACTTGTGATCTTTGGCCGCAAAATTTGACAACCCTGAGGTTGGTTCACCTTATCCTCAATTTAACGAAATTTTTTAAAAAATGGTCTACAGTGAACCCGTTTTTTCAAAAAGAAAATCAATAATGGACCCTACCTCGAATAAATATCTTAAGATTAAATTGACGACTGAGACCCTCGTTTGAGATGAAGTCAATTCTGAGCCTTTTTTTTTTTTGAATATGATTTCATTTAAGATGTTTATTTGAGACAAACTTGACAAGTTCAAACCATTATACAATATAAGATCGAATCTAAGTCTTCTTTTTAGAAAGCCGCATTTATTTTATATTTTATCTGAAATTTTCGCTTAATTCATTATTAATCCCGTCGTGTCATATGAAGCAAGTCTCACCATAACATAATCACGTCGAGTCGCCCGTGAAGCACCACCGTCTCGCGAGCCGCATTCTGCACATGGATCAGGAACCGCTTTTCTTCGGGGGACGGCACATCGACGTCGCCTCAGGAAAACCAATCAAATTGGAAGCATTCATTGCCTCCAATTGCGAGGAGACTATGTTCCCACGTTTAAAGTACGAAAGCCAGACTCGTGCTCTCTACCCCAATCTCACGTAAAGGCGCAGAAGCCAGAAACGACTCGTCGTTTGTCGTTTCGCCGGTCTGAAACCAAAGCGTGAGAAGTCGGGGACCGACGTCGGCGGCGCGTTCCCACCTGCGGAAGCAAAGCGTCGCCGCTTACGTGTGATTCGCGCGTCGGCCCCCACGCTCTCTTTCCTCCTCCTGGCGGGCCCCGCGCAGTTAACGCCCGCAACGACATTCGCAAGCGCGTGGCCCTCCGCCCACTCGCGCTCGTGCGAACGCTCGCCGTCCCTTCGTTTGTCTCGCCCCGCGCGTCGCTGCACGACGTGAAGTGGGAGTTTGGGGTGGAGGGGGGCATTTTCGGTAAATAGCCGATGAAGGCGGATCCGGCTCCGGGCAAAATTACGAGAAAGCCCTTGGATCGGTTTTTTAATTTTTTTTAATTTTTTGGTTGGATGTTTATCGTTGGAAAAATACGTACGGGCAACCGAATAAAAAACTGCTCGAATTTCCGCGGATAGATTTTTTATTATCATTATTTTGGTTAATCAATGTTTTGAATTAATTAAATGAACTTAATAAATGCATTCAAGACATCCGAAGTGATACTTCCTTTTTCTGTAAATATGTCTTGTGAAGGGATATATATTTTTTCTGTAGATTGATTTTAACTTTTTCATCATTTTTTTTCTTTAATCTCCGGCTCATGCGCTATGCCTTTTTTAAGTTTGAAAGCCAAATATTTCCATATCATGTTAATGTTGACACATAATAAGCTTATGCATATTTTTTAAAATAATAATACATACATCCATATATAATTTTACAAGATCGTTTTGCCCGCTCTTTTTCAATTAAATTCAAGCAAAAACTATCTCTTTGACTTCCCACCAAAAAGTTTAAATATTGTCCAAAATTCAACAAAATTACGTAAAAGTTTACATGCAAATCAATAGGTCGACATTCACATGATATGAATACTTCACATGTTTTTTGACTAAAAAAATCAAAATGCGTATGCCACAAATTTTAAATTGAACAAAAAAGTGAATGTTAATCCACACATACCTTGTCACAATAAAAAAAAAATGTTGCCTTTAGCTTTGAATTAAGCGAGAACAAATATGCTTTTTGTGAAAAATGAATAGGATATGGTACCTATAAATTAGTCAAATTAGAAAGAGACTCTCATAGAGTGCTTTAAGTAACAAATTAAGAAAATTTAATATTTTTTTTCATATATCAACGTTTCTCTTGTTAGTCTACTATTCTATAGAATAAGATAATACAATTAGAAATTTCACATTAGTATACCATAATATATTTATCTCAAATTAATTTTTGTTTCATAAAAAATTCTAAACACAATCGTTTCATGACATATTTGCCTAAAACTAATTTTCGTTTGATAAAAAGAGTCCAACTAGCATCTAAACCCAAATTGGTTACTCCACCACCACTATCGCTACGCATATATTGGAAAAGTCTAAACTACTCACAGTGCCCCATATAGTGTTTGCCTCGCCATTCCCCAATTTAAATGTGGCCTCAATAGATCCCCAAAAACGGCTCATTGCCCTGCAAATGGTGGTTTAGTCAATTAGAGATTGAAACTATGACGGGAAGACGCTTTCGAAAATTATCATAAGAGACCATCTGCAGAAAGTTTAGAGATCACGAATGCTCTTTGAAGAGGGTTCATCTTCAGATTCGGATTCAGGCTGAGAATATTAGTTCGAGGATAATTAGGTTAGAGCAATTGACGAGTCTGTGATGATAGGTAAGAGGTTACGGAAAAACCTAACACAATAGGAGCCGCTAAATACACCAGCCACGTCTATCATGTGTGAAATGAGGGCATCGATATTTTTTGTGAAGTAAAAATTAGTTCGTGGGATATTAATAGAAGAAACTACTAAGGGCAAAACGCACGTAGAGGCGAGTCCTATTTTATCGGCAGATGCGCATGATGAAACTGAACTTGGCTCCAACGTCAAGCGCAGACGGCGTCGTCGCCTAGAGAGAGAGAGAGAAAAAAAAAAACAAGAAAGGCATCAGAGAAGAGAGAGAAAGTAGAGATAGAGAGAGATAGACACAGAGGTAGAGATAGAGAGAGATAGACACAGATAGAGATAGAGAGAGATAGACACAGAGATAGAGATAGAGAGAGAAAGTAGAGAGAGAGAGAGAGAGAGAGAGGGGCAAAAACTTAGGCACGACTACGACGTGCTTTTTAAAGCCTCTCGCATACGCACAACGCACCGCGCACGCTCGAAGCGCTTATTCTCTCTCTTCCGAAAACCCTCTCTCTCTCTCGTCTTCGGTCTCTCTTTCTCTCTCTCTCTCCTCTGTGATTGCAGATCAGGCTCCCACGCCACTCCATTCGCGCATCTCCGACCCCCTGTCTCCACGCGGCCACTGTCCCGTCGCGAAAATTCGCTTTGGCTTATGCATTGCGCCCGGCCGTCGTAGGAGACCGCATCCTCCGCCGCCGCGGCGATGGCGGCGAGCTCGGCGGCGAGCTCGGTGGCGAGCTCGGCCCCGGCGAAGGCCTGCTTCAACCCGAGCTCGGCGGCGAGCTCGGCCCCGGCGAAGGCCTGCTTCAACTCGGAGTGCAAGGAGGCCAAGCCGGAGAGGCCCAGGAAGGGCTGGCGGCTCCGCGCCGGCGACTTCGCCGAGCTCTGCGATCGATGCGCGTAAGCCCCGCGCTTCTCTCTCCTTCCTTTTCCATACCCTACCTTAACGCCAGTATTGACCCGTGTCGGTGTTGTTGACTGTCGTCTTGTGGTCGGGGCGTTTTCTGTTAGTTCGGTTTTTGGGTCAGTGTGTGTGCGGCGGTTGAGCTGGGGAGTGACGGGAGTTCTTGGTTTCACTACGTTCGTTGACTCGGGTTGGAGTGTTATTGCTACGGGGGCGCTTTCGTGTGCGGTGATATGGTCACGTGGTGATGTTAATTTTTGCGAGAGGATTGTGGGAGATTAAGTGCCTTTTGTGGTAATGGACTCTAATATGGAAAGAGTGTCATTGAAGTACGATAGCTCAAGTGTGTTGTACCCTTTGCATACATTGGCCTCCACTCTTGGAGCTGAGTAGTAGAAGCGGGAAACAGCTTGAATTGCTCTCTCAGACTTCGGAGGGCTTCATCACTTGTGGAAAGCGTGTGGTTTACTGGGAGGTGGGCAAGTCATACACTCGAGACTAGGCCTCGTTCCCCTCAAAAGATTAACTTTTAATCCGGGAAGAGATCAAAATTGCTCCTTTTGCGGTTTGAGCGAACTTTCTGTGTGGTCATCTGCATGGGTTAATACAATCCATTTCGGAGTGGTACCTGTATGATTTGATTGGTTGCTATATGAAAAAAAATTGACTGGAGGGTGTGAATTGGGAGTGAACAAGTTCTACCATGATCTATGTAAGATTTAGTCACAATACCACCTTGACTTTTTAGTTCATTCAGGATGAAGAAACACAAAAGCCTAATAGTAAATGTGTAATCTTGATCCCGAATTAAGGTATCTTGAAAGAACTTTTCTAATTGAAGTTCCTTTCTAATATTTGGGGACACTTTATGGTTAAGGTTGTCTTTATTTCAGCAATTTAGATATCTCAAATAATGGCTTTGTTGAAGATCTTACTCTCTCTGCTTCAGGAACTTTTATGAGGAAGGCAGATTTTGTGAAGAATTTCACCAAAGTGCTTCTGGTTGGAGAGATTGTGAATTATGTGGGAAGGTGAGGAGAAAACTAAACCCAATGATGTATGCTATTTAGTTGATACAAGTTATGTCAAATCATGGTTTCATTCTGTTGTGTTAGATGTCACCATAATCGCTAAAATTCTTTTGCAGAAGGTACATTGTGGATGTATTGTCTCAGCTCTTGCATTTGCCCTGTTGGATCCTGGAGGAATTGAGTGCATGTCATGTGCTCGGAAAAACTTAGTCTTGGTAATTATGAATCTCACTATTATTGGGTATCTTGGGCAAGTCTAACTTATGAACCTTCATCTTCTCATCTATCCACCTAAAAATGGAAAAGTACTCAAGTTTTGATCATGTTGTGTGGTTGTTATGATTGGTGTATACTTTCTTTGTTAGTGTTTTGCTGAGTGCAGATGTTGAGATGAGTTCTTTTTTGGTCACCGATGTCCTTTTGAGATGTATCTGTGAGAGAGCTGAATTGAACATTATTGATGCACAAAGACTGCGTTTGGTAAACTAAGGAAAGAGGATGGAATGAAAGTGGATGAGGAAAATATGCATGTTTTCAAAATTTTTGTGAGAGAGATGCGGAGGGAAATTTTTTTGATATTTGCCAATTTTCATTAATCCCCAAATTTCCCCACCTCTTGAGTTCCCAAATAAAGCATAATAGGTGAAACTACAGAGACTGAAGTTCCTCAAATTGGTGGGATATGCCTGGTCCTGGAGGTCGGATCATATGTGATGTTGGTATATATAACTAGCAGTTTCATTGAGCATCACAAAGTACACAAAATGAAGCTGATTACAGTTGCAAAAGAAAAGAAGAGTTTAGCAAGATAAACCATGAGCGTTGGTTACAGTTTGATAAATTTGTTGATTATATTGTGAATGTCTATTTGTAGCTTAACATGTGAAGCTTTTCCAATATTGTGCTTTGTTGTACAGTGATTATCTTGCCATCACAAGATGTCATTTGTAAACATGTTTCTTGCTATATGACTAAGGATGAAGCCAAAATTCTGTTATCTATGAGTTCACCTGCCTACAGCTAATTTTGGACACATTGTTCTTTGCAATAATTATTTTAGCTTTACGTAACAATTAATAAGGTCCTTATTCTTTGGTGATGAGAAAAAAAAACTACTAAGCTATTGTTCCTGCTTGGACTTTACTACCTCTCTCCCACTCCTCTTCACACTCCTCTGGTAAAGCTAGAAGTATTATTTCCATAGATCATCCAACCTTAGTGGAGCTTTTTTTCTGGCATGAGATTGGTATATGGTCATTTTTTTGTACCATTTGACCAGCATGTGTGCATGATATAATTCGTCCTATTCACCATCCTTCACTCATGTGACATGACACGGAGATGATGATGCCTCCTTTAACTGAAGTACCAATTCATGTTTACCTTTTCAGACTCCTCCAAATCCACCATGGCCAACTTTGCTTTTCCCTCAACCTTTTTCTGATAGATTTAAGGAACCTCCTGTGAAAAATTGGAATCAATTGGCTGGATCAGGTCCTGTACCTTGGAGGCAGGCAACTGCTCTGTTCAATACGTCTATTTCCCGTCCTGATGTGCTGCCTAGGCAGCCACATGATGCATCCACAAGCAATGATCGATTTGGAGTTGGTGAACGGTATTCTATTTCTTCCATGGACAATTTCTCCAACAGATTTATGAATGGGAATATGAAGCTTGGTCCAGTCGAGAAACTTGAAAATGGCATTGCAGGTATTGGTTCTCATACTCTGATGACCATGCGAGGACAATCTAGAGGGTTCTTGAGATAAACTCCACATTCAACATTTTCTTACAGGACCTAACAGCGATGAGCACCTAAATCCATGCAAGATCAATCCTCAACAGTCGACCTATGTGAAAGAGGACCCATCTACTCCACCATATGGATTGGCTGTGCCGCATGCTTCAGGCAATGAACCAAATGGTCACATAGGACTTGTGGGGCCGCATTATCGGCCAGCTCCACCCCCTGCGAAGCATTACTTAGGAAGTATGCTCAATGATACTAACTCATCTGGTGAAAGTCACACACGTAATGGAAGGCCACGAGGAGATGCCAGGGGAAGGAATCAATTACTTCCTCGTTACTGGCCCAGGATAACAGATCAAGAGCTACAACAAATCTCTGGAGAGTATCCTTTTGTTCTATGTGCTTTGATTGATTTATAGCAACTCCTAGAAAGGTGAATATTATTCCATTCTCTATGTTATTGTTTTTGGTGTTTTCCCCAAGAAAGTAATTATCATGCGTCAATAGAACAGGGTTACGATTTCAATAGATAGGATGAAAATGACTTTTAGCAACTGTTCGTCATTCAAAATCCAACTCTTTAGCTCATCATGTATTTTACTTCTATTACCTGTTCAGTACAATATCAGCAGGGTGGAAGGTTCAGTTTCACCTCTGCTAATAATTAGCATTCATGATCCTATTCCTTAACTTTTATAAGCTCAAACTCTGTAATCACTCCTCTGTTTGAGAAAATGTTGAGTGCTAGTGATGCAGGTAAAATTGGACGTTTAGTGCTGCCAAAAAAATGTGCCGAGGTAAAGGTCTAAATTCTTATAGAGCTTTTGTTGTCCTCATTTTACCTGGGAGAAACATTTTGGAATTGAAGTCCTGTGTATGTCTTTTTGATGTTCAGATTTCTGTATGACTTTCAGTCTGATATGTTTCCCTACTTCCTGTTCATCATTTGAGCCTCGCCGAGATCCGGTGAGCGGCGAGCTCGAGCTCGCCCGACGCCGGCGAGCCTCGAGCTTGCCAATGCTCGCCAGATCTGGCGAGGCGGAGGCCTCGCCGACGCTTGCCGGCATCGGGCTTGAGCTCGCCCGACCCCGGCGAGCCTCGAGCTCGCCCGAGATCCGGCGAGGCTCCGCCGCCAATGCTCGCCGGCGTCAAGCGAGGCTTGAGCCTCGCCGGATTCGGTGAGCGGCGAGCTCTATGGCTGGCCGCCGGCTGTCGTCGTGTCGCGGCTGGCCAAAAAAGAAAAAGAAAAATTGTATTTAAAAAATAAAAATAAAAATAATTAAAAAATTAATTTTTAAAAATAAAAAATAATTAAAATTCGATTTTTTTAAAATAATTATTTTAAAAATTATAGAAATTGTCCATTAAATTTGTGTTGTATAAAACTATTTTAGCAATATCATTATATATATATATATATAAGAAATAAATTTTCTTAAATTTAATTAAATGGATTAGGTATGGGTAAAAAATTTTACATTGCAATAAATGGGTCATAAACGGGTTAAATGGGTCGATTTGGGTCGGACCATTTATGACCTGACCCAAAACCCGACCCGACCCACCCGTTTAACGGATCTATTAATCGCTTATGAACTTTTTCTTAGATTTCACTCATTATTACAAGTTTTAGATTGAATTGATCAATAAGTGGGGAGGAAATTCAGTTATTTGGGCCCTAGAGGATTAAGTAGGCGAACTGCTGGTTTTTGATATGACATATCTGCAGTAGTAACTTTGGACTTGTTTGCGCACAATGACTGATAAGAATAAAGTCGAACATAAGGAGGGAAAAAAATCGAGCAAAGAAAAATTATGGCATTTCAAATAGTCTTTGAAAGTTTGGTATTTCTGAAGCCCTGCCAAAAGAGAAAGACCTGTAGTTCTATATTTAACATTTTCCTCTCGAAATCGTTTTATTTTCCATTATTGGGGAAAATTGTACATAACCTCTCTCAACTGTGGTCAATTGCAAACTGCCTCCTATCTTGTTGCAACTAATCCCTCGTGTCTTTGAATCGTTTAAGAAATAGAAAAGCTGATCCTAATATTTAACTTAGTCGAACTTCTCAAAGTTGTTTTACTTCTAGAAGGATTGTTCTACGATGCAACCTCTATGCCATTTAAAGAATCATAGGAATACATTTTTTGTTTGAATGATTAATGAGATTTCATTATGTAGGTACTAAGGGGGTGCCACCCCTATACAAAACGGCTTTGAGTAGAAGCCACCCATATACAAAGTTATGCACAAAGGACTGTTTCTAACATTTCCAATAAACTAGAACTATAAAATTGAACTTCCTGCTTTACAAGGAGTGAAGAGAGATTGGGAATTTTTCCATTGTGATGGACGTAGGCATTATTTAAGCAGTTCCTCTATTGCTTTAGACTAGTGGTTGAGCTTGCTTATTGAACCAAATTTAGAGGTGAGGTGATTGGGATGTCTTTAGTGTTTGGCTTTTAATTGAGCATTTGGACTTTGACCTTTATTCAACATTAATGCTGCAAAACATGAAAAAAAATTGTCATCTGGGATTTTTCTGTACATGATTTTTCAAAATTACAATTGTAGCAGATTCGATCACAGTCCCATAAGCAGTAGGATTGTCCACCATTTGACAAGAGAGTAAAATATGATGAGAAGGATGTAACAAGTCCTTTTTCTTTCACTTCCCTCGCAGGCTCTTAGATAGTTTCAATTTACTCCAGGTTGGCTCTAGTTTGTTTAATAAAGGTGATTAGAGGAACTATACATGGAGCAATTAGGTATAAATCTATGTTGACCTGTCAGAATTTGGTTGTTTCAACTCTATTAATAATCGCTTATGAACTTTTTGTGAGATTACACTCATCATTACGAGTTTTAGATCGAACTGATCAATAAGTGGGAAGGAAATTCAGTTATCTGGGCCCTAGAGGATTAAGTAGGCGAACTGCTGGTTTTTTGATATGACATATCTGCAGTAGTAACTTTGGACTTGTTTGCGCACAATGACTGATAAGAATAAAGTCGAACATAAGAAGGGAAAAAAATCAAGCAAAGAAAAATCATGGCATTTCAAATAGTCTTTGAAAGATTGGTATTTCTGAAGCCCTGCCAAAAGAAAAAGACCTGTAGTTCTATATTTAACATTTTCCTTTTGAAATCGTTTTATTTTCCATAATTGGGGAAAATTGTACGTAACCTCTCTCAACTGTGGTCAATTGCAAATTGCCTCCTATCTTGCTGCAACTAATCCCTTGTGTCTTTAAATCGTTTAAGAAATAGAAAAGCTGATCCTAATATTTAACTTAGTCAAACTTCTCAAAGTTGTTTTACTTCTAGAAGTATTGTTCTACGATGCAACCTCTATGCCATTTGAAGAATCATAGGATTACATTTTTTCCCCTGTAAGTCAAGAAAAATTAACTGCATCAAGAAGATGCTAACCCTTATGAGAAAAGATCAAAGCCAAATGAGAGCTCTTATACAAGACAATAAATATACGGCATAATTTATAGCATTTGTATCAAGTGTAGATCCCCACTATACCTCTAATTCAAATCAACCCATTCCCCACAATACCAGAAGTATATGGTTTCAAAGCAATTTTCAATCAGTGTTTGGATAGTAGGGTTTTTCCCCTTCAAAGGGCCTCTTGTTTTGGTCTTGCTAGGCCACTGGGCAAACAGAAATGGGAATTGAGGCAAGCCATTTTATCTTGTGACAAGTGATCTGAATACCCTTCCATGCTCATAGCTCTTGCTTAATAGACCCCACAATGACCCAGCTTGGACCTATGGAAGCATATGTCAAAGTTCGAAAGGTTCTTGTCCATGGAAAGTTTAGAAGACACATTGCAGTTTCTTCCTCTTTTTTGTCAAATGAAGTACCTGTTGGCCAACGCTTATCTTCAAATTTGCTTTATTTTGGGTTGCCAAAGACGGCAGCCCAAGGTGTGTCATTAGTTTATATATTAATTGACCAAGGTATTAAGGTCCACAGATCTAAAGATGTATGAGATTACTGGAAACTATGGAGATATTTCGGTTAAGGAAGGGAGCATGAGCTGATTCCATCTAATTAATAGTCCAAGAGGGATTTTGCAATGACTTTAAGGGTACTCTTGACACTTAATGATCTGGGTGCCTATTTGCAGTAAATTTTAACAATGGATAACTGAAAAATTAAAAAGAACAGGGGGCAAAATAGCAATTGATCCAAAATTGGATAGGGTGGTTTGCATTTTTCCCAGGGGGCAAAATAGGAATTGATCCAAAATTGGCAATGGAATTCAAGTTGTAAAAGAAAGCTACAATGAGGTCTAACCATAAAGAATTAAGGTGGGGATTTGTACTCACACAATGGAAGTTTGTTTGATGATTTGAAAACTTGCCATTTTGGAAAAGGCTCACATACGCTGTTAGAGAGTTTTGTAATTCTATTTGAGTCATTTTTGTTAATTTGTCCTATCAAAGGATGTCAAAATTGCTAAAGTTGCCAATAGATAGCATGATAAACACCAATGTGAAAATCAGCAGGGTTTAGCCATTTTTTGGGCCATGTGATAAAGAACTAGTCTAGATAATACCGAGGGCACGTTTGGTAATCTTTCCGTTAAAAAATTATTCCAGAAAATAGAAATAGAATAAACTATTTCTGTTTTAGAGAACAACTTTTGAATAGAAGAAAGTGTTTGGTAATTGTACAAAATTTCTGTTCTTGGAATAAAAAAAACAAAACACGTTTGATAAGCTTGTATAATTTTCTTGTTTCTTTTAATTTTTTAATATTTTATTTTATTTTTCCTTTTTTATTTTATTTTTGTTTTATTTTTCTTCCTTTTGGCCAGCGGCCTCGCGTTGGTTGGGCGAGGCTTGGTCTCGCCTGATCCGATGAGCTCGAGCTCACCTAGATCCGGTGAGGCCAAACCTTGCCTCATCGGACCACCACCATGCAAGTGGTGGCTAGGCGAGGCCGAGCTTCATCGGGGCTGTGGACGCTCCGGCGAGGTTGCCGGCCCGACGGCCGGCCGCCGGCCATGGCCGAGGCCGGTGACCGGCCAAAGAAAGAAGAAGAAAAGAAGAAGAAAATAAAGAGAAGGAAAAATGGAAAAGAGAAGAATTGTTTCTTGAAGGGTTCTGGGAACAAGAAACAGGTTTTTCTTATTTCTTGTTTTTGTTCCAAATTTGTTCCTGGGAACAAAAAAATAGATTTTTTGTTTTCGAACAAAAGTGTAAACAAATGCGTTTCTATTCTTTTTTGTTCCCTGACCAAAAGAACATAAATTGTGTTCCAGAAACAAAAAAAGAACACAAACAAACAGGCCCTAAACTTAAGTTATGAGAATACAATTTATTTATTTGTGCTTGTTTCAATTTTAAATAAATAAGGGCTTTTGAGAACTTTGGAATGTCTCTTGCCTTTCAAAAACTTGGATCATCTCTTGTTTATGATTTGAATCTTGAAGGATATCTTCATCAAGGTTCTTGGGTGTTGGCATTGCACTCCCTTTTTATTTTTATTTTTTGAACTTTCTACAGTTTTTCCATTTTCCTGAAGTTGTAAAATGGGTGGTTTATCCTTTAGAACCTCTTCTGAAATTTTTTGTTTTTACTTATTGCAAAAAAAGTTTACAAGTGAAATTTTGGAACTGTACAGGCCTATTTTCCGCCTATTTCTCAGCCTGAAGGATTGCCACTCAAAGTTCAGGATGCCAAAGGCTCGGAGTGGATATTTCAATTTCGATTCTGGCCCAATAATAACAGTAGAATGTATGTTCTGGAAGGAGTCACACCATGCATACAGTCCATGCAGTTGCAAGCAGGAGACATAGGTAAAATACTTAAACTTGCGGAATATGATGCAACAATCTCGATATTTTACTCTCTTGGAATTTTACATGATTGGATAGTGCGATACAACACTTACTAAGACTTGTCTGGCATAATGAGTAGGAGCAATGTTGCTGTTGACAAAACCTTTTGTCCAGGGTTACTGCTACTGACAAAATGTCGTTGCCTTATTACTCTGAGTTTTATATCCTTCTGGCTCTAGGACTGAGATTTGATTTTGTTCCCTCTCAGTGACATTTAGTCGGTTAGAACCAGAGGGAAAATTGGTCATGGGATTCAGAAAGGCTTCAACTGCTCCCCCATCTGAACAGGTCAGGACTCACACAATAATTGACTTTTCCTGGCTTTATTTGTGTACATGCTAGACCTCAGAGATATCATTTATCGGCTTCCTGCAATGTAAATGGGATGTGTTGTTTATGCTGCTTAGTTATGCTATTGATTATCTGAATCCTATGCTGATAATTTTTTTTGGATATTCTAGAAGCAATAAAAGCTTTATATAGCATGTCTGTTTCAATATGCTCAAGATTAAATTGAAATGTAAATTATTATTTTCGTCTTGCTGCAGGAGAATGAAACGGCTAAGAGTAGCAGTGGAATTACTGTGCAAGATGTGAGTACAATTCAATGGTTGAGATTTTAAATTTGGGATCTTTTGTTCCAAAAGCAGTCCGTGAATTTTAAGCCTTTCTCACCATTCTGGCAGGCTGAATTGGCAGATCCTAGTTCATGGTCTAAAGTTGATAAATCTGGATACATCGCAAAAGAAGTTCTTGGGGCTAAATCTGCCTTGCCCAGAAAACGGAAGAGTAGTACCTTAGGTTCAAAAAGTAAGCGACTGAGAATTGAAAATGAGGACGTTATAGAGCTGAAACTAACATGGGAAGAAGCTCAAGGACTGCTTCGTCCACCTCCTCCTCCTAATCACATTCCTAGTGTAGTGGTAATTGAGGGCTTTGAGTTTGAGGAGTATGAGGTAAAATATTTATTCATGTTCTTTCATACGAAATGAACTGTTATCAATTTTACACATTGGCTATGTACATGAATGCTTTCCCCCTTTACCAAAAGGATGGAGTCCACCTCTACCTAATAATAGTTCTATTGGAAAGCCAGAACTACCGAGAGTCTAATTACCTTGGCTGACCAATACCCTGCACTTTGTCTGTTGTGGTTTGGGTGAACTGAAAGGGACCAAGAATTGAATGAAGTTTTTGGTATGCAAGTACCAAAAGTTGGGTCGTGTGTGGTGGTTCTTTTAGCTCTGAGATATAACACAGGATAAATTATGCTGCATGGAAAGGCTTCATCCTTGTTTGGAAATTGACACGTTTGTTATGGCAGGATGCTCCAGTACTTGGGAAGCCAACAGTTTTTAGGACGGATACTGTGGGGTAAAGCTCCAACCATTGCTTTTGTTTATGTTAATGTCAGAATCTTGTTACATGAGTAAACTACTTTGTTTAGTGCTCCAAAAGTTGCTCTTTATACTGTTCATGTCTGAATCTTGTTACATTTCAGCATTTTCGGAAGGGTCGGTCGCACTGTTCATCTTCCTCTTCGTCGGATTCTCTGACGTTGGCCGGCGAGGTTGCGATGGGTTGGCGACGGGCTGGAGAGAGGCCGGCGTGGTCGCGGCACCCCGGCGACCGTCGCCGCGACCCAGATCTAGGCCGCGTCGGTTGCCTAGGTCGCGGCGAGGTCGGTCGCCGCGACCTCCTGCGACCCACGACCTCGCCGCGATCCAGATCTGGGTCGCGGAGCTGGGTCGCGGAGCTTGCCGGAGGTCGCAGCGACCCAGGCCACCCACAACGTCGCCGCGACCTCTGGCTACCCACGACCTCGCCGCGACCCGGATCCGGGTTGCGGCGCGTGACCTCCGAGACCTCGACGCGACCCAGATCTGGGTCGTGGAGGTCACCTGGGTCGCTTGACGGCGCGGCGAGGGTCGCTGTGTCCTCCGCACGGTGACCCTAGCCAGATGCTGCCCTTTGCCGCGCCACCTCCCCCGCCGGACGGCGCATTCATCCGGCCAACTCTCCTTTTTTTTTTTAATAACAAAAGTCTTTTGCAAATTTGATTTACCCAAACACTATTTTGCATAAAAATAATTTACAATGGACTTTCACAAATAGATTTATTTTGTAAAACTCCTTTAATTCAAAGGCTTTGGTCATCACGTTTTCTCAAGGACTTTTCCCAAAAGTCTTTCCAAACGCACCCTAAATGGAGTTGGTGTTCTGAACACGTAGTTTAGAGATTATGGATGTATATATATGATAAGCATGGAAACTAGTTAGCATCAAATACTAGTTAGCATAAAAGCTTGTAAACCTCAAACGGTAGTGGCATTTTTTAAGGATCACTATCTAAAATGAGAGATTTTAAGCTCTTCATCATCCCTAGGAATTTCTTTTTGGGATGCTGCTATCTCTGCTGAGAGGAAATCCCTATCGCTCTATATATTAAAGTAATATCCAAATGGTTAGTGTTTTCAGTTTGTCTTTGTTTTGGTCAAATATATTCTGAGGCATGTTTTTGTATTTCATGTGTATCAGTAAAAAGATTCAATGGGCTCAATGCGAAGACTGCTTGAAATGGAGGAAATTGCCAGCTGATGCCCTTCTTCCCTCAAAATGGACTTGTGCTGATAACAGTTGGGATCCAGAAAGGTACTGTAGATTCCATTCTTTCCTTGAAATGGGTTATACAGCTGTCATGCCTTAGTCTTAATGTTCATCCATAAATTTTGATGTACCCATGAGCTGTTTGAAACCCATTCTTATTTATAAGTTGTGGGATACATTAGACTCGTAGATTGACAGTAGTCCTTTTCTCTCTGTGGTGGGGACTGGTAAGCTATTTGCAACTCTATTTACTAATTGGGAGCTTTGAGTGATATGATACTTCTCTGATTGCTGATCTATAGCTTTTTTCCTGGTATTGTTTTTGGAGCCTCTGGTTCTGTTATGGCATACTCATTAGAGAATGTCTTCCCTCTTTTAAAAGTTGGTCATTTAACCATTTAACCTTCACATTTGATAAAAAAATGTGTATTACCTTGCTTATTTAATCCATAGCTCTAAGTATTATGTTTCATCAGATCATCTTGCTCGGCGGATCAAGACTTGACAGCAGAAGAGCTTGAAGATATGCTATCTAATAATAATCCAGGTATGGTTAGCTTGGGACACTGATAGATGGATAGACTTCCTGTACTTTGGCTTAAAGTACACAAAAAGTTATTACAATACGACTGTCTACACTCTTAGTAAATAAAGGTTACAGATTGCCTCTGTTGTGGCCTATGACTTTGTCATGTTGTCTTTGAATGGTGCTCCATTTTAATCTGGGAAATGGGCCGATATTGCAATGTGCAAACAAAAATGAGAGATCCTTCAAGGAGGGGAAGTTTGGATATGTTTGAGAAGTTTTCCATGGCTTTGCCAAATATGCGCAGAAGCAAATTAATTTGCCACAAACTGGTATTTAAACACAAACAAATGTTTTTTTGCCATATTCATAGCTTTATGCTAGTACATGTGCTTATTTATCTAAAAGATAATACAAGGCATAAAAATTCTTATTTGTTTCATGATATTATTCGGAGCCTGTGAGAGCAAAGAAAATTTTTTTGGCTTAAAGAAGACCAGAGTCTTCTATTATGAATATTTAATGTCCTGTTAGCATAAGTACACGCAATACGGTTCATGCAGATTAATCACTGTTTACAACCCAGGATTCGTTTTACCGTCAAACTAATGGCAGTTGAAGGGTGCTGAACATAGTACTATTGTTGAGTCATCTGGGGATAGCCTGTCTTGAGTGACTAGATTAACCAAAAATGAGGCTTTTCTTGCAAGAAATGATCTCAGTATATGGACCTTGGCCTAGCAGTGAGTTATCCTCCTGTGACTGGAAAACTTGCAGATTTGAGACGTAGAAGCCTCTTTGGAGAATAGCAAGGAGAGCTGCAAACAATGAATAACCATTGCATAGTGGGGATCCTCATGGATGGGTGCTATTTCTAGGATCTTGTATGAAATGCCTGACAAAATTCCTTGGCAGTAGCCCACTCACTTCCTTTAGTTTGGTAATATGGAGTAAGAACTCCCAAGTGAACGGTGTAGTGGGGACCATCAATGCACAGATCAGGGGTATTTGGTTGTTGCATAGCTCAGGTCAAAGCAAGGTGCCATGGGACCTCTGACCCTGATTTGTCTTAAATTGATGGAAACTTCTATATGGTTCATTAGAGAACCTGCCTGGGATTCTGTTGAAGGGCTTGAGTAATAGTACAAGGTCCAAATCCAAAGTGACGGAATTACATAAAGCCTAACTTTTCTTTATTCTAGTTCACCATATTCAACTGAGATTTTTCCCCTAAGGACAGGCCGGTATGTTTAATTTTGTTAATGTGTAGGAAATTGACTTAAGTTTGGTATATTGAATTACTTGTACTTTACAGTTTGGTGGTCTTTTTGACTTTGATCTGATTCCTTGTAATCAATCCATCATTATGGTTGTGCAGCACCTTCTAAGAAAGCCAAGGCTCCTAAACAAGAGAATATGGAAGCACTGGAGGGGCTGGATACTCTCGCCAACCTAGCAATCTTAGGAGAAGGCGAGGTGCTCCCATCATCTTCTTCATCATCTCAAGCCACAACAAAGCACCCTCGACACCGACCAGGGTGTTCGTGTATTGTTTGTATACAACCCCCCAGTGGAAAGGGCCCAAAACACAAGCCAACATGCACATGTAATGTCTGTCTGACCGTAAAGCGCCGTTTCCGCACCTTGATGCTGAGGCGCGAAAAGAAACAGTCGGAGAAAGAAGGGGAAGGTTCGCGCAAGAAGCTGCAACATCAGAACCTATCACTTGCAGAAAAATCACCGGAAGACGACCCTTCAAAGTGCAATAACAACAATGCAAATGGCAGCCCAAGCCAGAAAAAGGTGGGCAATGATGGTTCCGACGACGAAATGAACAGGGTTAAAAGCTCGGGTTCACCTTTTAAAGGTCAGATCGATCTTAATATTCAGCCAGAGCGCGAGGAGGAGCTCTCGCCTGGGTCAGATTCTGGTGGTATGATGAAGTTGCTACATGATGCCACCCAGAAATATCTCAGGCAGAGGGCTTTGACCCAAGACAGCTTCAGGAATTCCACAGGTGAATCTGCTGTGTTGGATCTAGATGGAGGCGAGAGGCTTGTCAGTGACACGGTAGAGAGTGGTCAGCAAGAGGTCAACGAGGAACGAGCTAAAGCTTTGGCATCTACGGTGCATAAATAAAACAATGTGCACCTAATACGCATCGCTGTATTGATCCTGATGTAGGGTTTTTGCTGTGTTTTCCATGGCAGATTTGTGACAGGTATTTGTAGTTGTACATTCATCCATTTTGAGATTGGGCTATTTCAGTTCCTGTACATAGGAAGAGAGTAGGAATTAGACCGAATGGTTAAAAGTCCATTCATTTTGCTAATTTATACACGATATTGTTGCCCCTGTCGCTGTAATATCAGCTGATTTCCGGAGTTTTTAAGAGCTAAACTGATACGCTTACAATTTTTTCTTCCTTCTTGAGTGGTCGTTGCTGTGCTTGCTTGAAGCAACGGGGACCTAACCAGCCCATTGTTCTGACCTTTCAAGAGTAGAAATTAATACATGTTGCGGGAGGCGTGAGCGATGTGTTTTTATGCATTGGCTCAGATAAAATCGGACTTGAGGATCAAGTCTTGGAGGAGCGATCCTGTATCACTGTAGTTTTTAAGAGAGAAAACCGGGTGTTTGCAGTGATAATGGCGTGGCCAAGTTACAGTGGATACGATGAGTATAACCACTGAAGATTGTTACGGTGGATACGATTATAGCCACTGAAGATTCATCTATCCTTTTCTCATTTTAGCTGGTTGTTCGCCGATGCTTCGCATGCTCTAAAGACGCGAGATTCATCGATGACGTCAATGGCATAGAAAAATAACGGGTACTAAGTGAGAGTGATCCCAAGCAAAGCATCCCAAAATTCAAATTCACATAAAATGCGATCCGTGTATCACCCTTTCAAAGTGATTCTTGATCAGCCTATCGACCATTTTTCAGCCTTTACATTTTTCCAAAACTTAGTATGCGCATCGTTATGTTCTCATTCATGACGATCAAAGTCGGGATCTGACCACTTCGGAAAGTGGATTGTCACACCCATTCCAATTCAATAAGCATAGACAATGCACATTAGCGTCCAAATTTCACGATCCAACTGGTCGCAAAGTCGCTTTCCTTCAACAGGACCTAACCTCCGAATTTTGCGTCCCGTAAGTCAGCACGAACCCAAACCAGTCTCAGGGGAGGGACGCTATAATTTACCGAAGTACTTTCAAGTTGTTTTGAAGATCATAAGGCAATTACCATCTCCCTAGCCAGCTGCAGCATAAGATTATTTTTTGGAATTTCTTGACGAATCAAAGCCTAGATTTCACGAAGTTTCGGTACCGCATCTTTGAGACATGCCGTCAGCAGAGAAACAGAAGCCCCACTAAGGTTTCGGTGGTCTGACCAGGAACCGTTGATGCCCTACACTACCCACATTGAAGCTTTCTTCTCAGAGAGTTGACATTATACGTGTGAACTTGTATTGCTATGAGCTAGCATTAAGGGGTCAACCAGGTCAATCCTAGCTGCTTCCCCATCTATTCCTTGCAATCTCCAAAGGGTGTATGCCCACGCATTCACAAGTCACCCACAAAACCTCCTTAAGCAGACTTCAGATCCCTTAAGTTGGTCAAACTGAAGAGAATAAGCAGCTTAACGTTCTCCCATTTTGCATTGCCTGGTGATAGTTCTGTTCTTTCATGAAAGAAGATGAACTATTCTGAAGAAAACGAGAGAGATGTGGAAATTTGTACTCATTATATATTCTGTTGTACAAACTTCTGTAATTATAGTACAAAGATAATACAAGAAAAAGGTAAAAGTATATTTTGTGATATCACAATAAAATCAGATTCCGATTCCTAACTAATTTATGCACAACCATAATCAAGCGAGATTCCGAGCATATCTCCGAGAACCGATCTGATGCATATCTTCCAACACTCCCTCTCAAGGTAGTGGTTGGTAGATGTCCAAGACACTTAGCTTGCTCAATAGATATGCATGTTGTCTTTGACATAGGGGCTTCGCAAAAATATCAGCCGGTTGTTCTGCCATTCCAATTCCTCTTGTCTCAATTATCCATTTTTGAATTTTTTTCTCGAGTGACATGACAATCCACTTCTATATGTTTCGTTCTTTCATGCACCATGGGGTTAGCTGCAAGTTTGAGTGCTACATCGTTGTCACAGAACAATCTTGTCGGACCCTTCAAATTTATCCCAAGATCCTGGAGCAATCCCCGTATCCATATAATCTCACAAGTAGTCTTTGCCATGGCTTGATATTTTGCCTCAGCTGAAGATAATGATACGGTGGCCTGCTTCTCGGTCCTCCATGAAAGAAGAGATTCTCCAAGCTTAATGCAGAAGCTTGTAATGGATCTTCGGCTCATAGGACATGTTGCATAATCTGAATCACAGTATGCCGACATTTCCATATTGCATTTTTGGATAAGAAAATCCCTAGTCCTGGACACCCTTTCAAGTACTTCATGACCTTTAAAGCAGCACTCATATGAGACAATTTGGGACTGTGTATAAATTAATTGAGAGTCTGCACTGCATATGATATATCGGGTCTGGTTATAGTTAGATATATGAGTTTCCCGATAAGCTTCTGATAACTTGAAGGATCCTTGAGAACGGGATCATGATTCTTAGATGTTCCAACATCATAATCTTTGGTGGTCAATTTTATGTTATGCTCAATTGGAATAACCGATGGTTTGCATCATGAAAGACATGCTTCAGAAATAATTTCCAGCACAAACTTCCGTTGGCTAAGAGAAATCCCACAATCAGATTGAACAATCTCGATCCCAATGAAGTATTTTAGTGCTCCCAAGTCTTTAATGTGAAAAGTAAAATGCAGGTACTTCTTGAAATTTTCTATTGCAATTCTATCACTGCCCATGATAAGGATATCATCAACATATATCATCAAGTAAATAGATGACATACCTTGAGTCCATGTGAATAAGGCGTAATCATATTTGGACTGTTTGAAGCCTGCAGAGGTGAGAGCATAAGCAAATTTGGCGTACCATTGCCTAGACTTTTGCTTTAGGCCATAGAGGGATTTGTGGAGACGACATACTCTATTCTCCCCATGTCTCTGTAATCCTTGAGGGATATCTATATATATTTCCTCATCTAAATCTCAATGCAGAAAAGCATTATGCACATCCATTTGAAAGCATTATGCACATCCATTTGATGTAATGGCTAATCATTAATAGCTACAATAGATAGAAAGGACCTTATAGTTACATCCTTAGCCACTGGGGAAAATGTTTCATGGTAGTCGAAACCTTCCCGTTGAGTAAATTCTTTGGCCACCAACCGAGCTTTGTAACGTTTAGTGGAGCCATCGGCTCAGTATTTAATCTTGTATTTCCACTTGCATCCAATGGGTTTCCTATGCGGAGGTAGATTTACCAAATCCCAGGTCTTATTGGCAATTAAAGCTTGTAATTCATCTCCCATAGCTTCTTGCCACCTTGTATCGCCAATTGCTTCTTCATAGCTGGATGGTTCGATATCCTCCGATATTCGACTAACACAACATCTATGTTCCGGTGAAAGTCAATGAAACAAAACATAAGATGATATTGGGTAGTGGGTACCTAGTGAGTTGAGGGATGCACAAACATAATCCTTTGTCCAAGTTGGTGGTTGTGTAGAATGACCAGATCATCGAGGAGGATTTGCTTGCGGTAGAGTAGAGGATGGGGAAGATCTTTCAATAACGCCAATCTCATTGGAAGGAGCTTCTATCACTAGGAAACTTTCTTGAACTGTTTCTATAGCAACTTCTGGTGTAGGATCTTCAATAGAAATTGGACTCATCATTGGAACAACTTATGGATTTCTTGTCAGAAAATATCCAGGAGTCGATTCTTCTATAGATGGGGAGTCATCAGGACGTATGGAAGTGCCTGGAATTTCTCCAAAAAATTCCTTTTCATGAAAAGGAAACACGTTTTCATGAAAAATGACATCTCTTCTGACGAAGAATTCCAAAGTCGACTGATCAAGGACACGAAATCCTTTTTGTAGGTTCGGATAGCCCATGAAGACGCAACGTCGAGCTCGGGGGCCCATTTTGTCTCGAGGGCCCAATATAGTAGCAAAGCACAGGCATCCGAATATCCTTAAATGCTCCAATTCTGGTTTCTTCTTGAAGAGTAGCTCAAATGGAGTTTTTCCATTGAGTACCCGAGTTGGCATGCGGTTGATGAGGTAGGCTGCAGTAACTATGCATTTGCCCCAATAATGTTTTGGAATAGATGCTTGAAATCTCAACGCATGTGCAACTTCCAATAAGTGCCGATGTTTACGCTCCACTACTCCATTCTGTTGTGGGGTATAGACGCAAGAACTTTCATGGAGAATCCGTGAGATAGTAGGAGGAAATTGCAGTCATTGTTGAAAAATTCATTCCCATTGTTTGTCCGGATTCACTGAATAGATTTCCCAAATTGGTTCTTGGATAGGGTGATAAAAGTTTTCAAATGTGAGAAAACTTGTCCCTTTGACTGCATTAGAAAAACCCATGTGGCACGAGAATAGTCGTCCACAATTGTCAAGAAATAACGTGACCCATCATGATGTAAAGTATGATAAGGGCCCCAAACATCCACATGAATCAATGAAAAAATGTTATCGGCACGGCTTTTGCTAGAAGGAAAAGGAATGCGTGATTGTTTTGCAAGGGGACATATTTGACACTTAGAGTGAGAAAATGAAGCACTATGACCCAATCGAGAATGCATAAGATAATTTTTATCATTGGTAGTTGTATTACACAATGATGTTTTATTGGAACAAAACGATAACAAATCAAGATTACTTGGGAAATTTGTCCAAAGAAACAGTCCTTTAGAGAGACTACCCAAGCCTATCACTCCATCAGTCGAAAGGGCCTAAAAGAAGCAAGTGTCAGAATCAAACACGACATGACATGAATTTTCTTTGCAAACTTTGGACACAGAAACAATGTTAAACCGAAATTCTGGTACATAAAGGACATTTTGGAGTATGATTTATGGGCTAAGTTTGACTGTTCTAGTAATAGTAACATGAGTGACATTCCTATTGGGTAATTGCACAGTAATAAGGAAATCCGGGTTCTCATGTATATCTGAAAATAACCTCCTTTCACAGATAATATGATCACTTGCCCCAGAATAAATTATCCAAGCTTTTCTCGAAATATTATTAATCAGGCAACGAGAGAGACCTGAAAAATTTCCTCTCTTGCTTGAGGTGTCTAATTTCTATAGTGCTTGCATCATATGTTGATATTGTTCATATGTTATAGATCGATCAGCACTAGAATCACTGATTTGATAAGCTGCAGAAATTTCCTTCTTTTTTCCTTTTTCTTTGGGTTTACTATGCAGTTTCCAACAATTTTCTATTGTATGGTGTGGACGTCTACAAAACTCACAATATAATGTACCTTTTCCTTTTGCATTAAAATTTTTTGCAAATGCTGAGAAAATTCCACCACCGTCGGATCCTTTTCCATTCGAGCCATCTCCGCCGTCCGATCCACTCAAGTAAGTGAATCTTTTTGGACCGTCCGATCGGCGCGAGAGATCTGGGCCGTCCATTCCTCCTCTTTTAAGAAGTTGGGCGTGTCGGGCCGAAACCCTAGCTCTTCTTCCTACACTCCCTTTTCGTGCTACGCTAGGGTTTTCGTTCCCGCATCTCTCCTTTCCTTGCGGCTTGCGAGGGCGAAACTCTCTCCTCCTTTCGCTGAGTTTGATGATGCGAGCCTTTGGCTCTCTTCTTGACGGCCAATTGAAAAATCCGTCCAAGAGGCGGCATCGGTTCCATGGCCAAAATCTATGAACGAAAAGTCAGGTATGAATTGTTCAAAATCAGCAAAAAATGGGTTGCCTTTTCCCTTTCTTTGATCGATCGATAATGTGCGAGTGTCTCCTCTGGTCTCTCGAGTTTCTCTTCTGTGGCTTCAAGGTCGCTCCACAGGGACGGCAGTTTGTTGTAGCATTAGTTCCAAGTTATGTATCATGGACACTCTCCGGAAGCGTTTGTGTCGTATCCGACACTTCTGACACGTGTCCGACACGTTTTGACACGTCTCGACACATTCCGACACACGGTCAACGAGTGTCGAAAAATCCGACATGTGGTCAACTCTCTCCGACACGCTCCGACACGCGAGTCCAGAATTCCGACATGTGATTCTGACACACACGGGGTCAATTTTAAAAATTTCTAATACTTGAGAGGTCAAAATATAAGTATACCCAAAAGAAGTAACAAAAGAAGTAATAAAATTGCTATAAATATACACGCATGGGGTCAATATTTTTTTTTTTTTTTTCAGTTTTTTATTTTAGAATTGTTTTATTTTTTTAAAAGTCTTTTATTATGAAAGAAGTAATAAAAATGCTATATATGACAAATAAATAAATTTAAAAATATCATTTCAGCATTTTTCTTTAAACAATATTTTTTTCCTCTAAGTTTTGTGTATTATTGTAACAAATTAAAATAATGAATGATATTATTTAATATTTTTCGTGTAAATTAATTCTAGGCTATTTTATTATTATTTATTTATGTATTTATATATAAAAATATATTTAATATATAACGTGTCGAACGTGTTGAAATTCTATTTTTAAGAAATGACGTGTCGGCGTGTCGTGTCATGTCGTGTCGTGTCGTGTCGTGTCGCGTGTTCGTATCGGTGCTATATCGCGTGTTCGTGTCGGTCTAAGCCAAGCACTAGAAGAAACTGCTTTAAATCGATTAGTTCTTCATGTCACCATTCCATATGCTTGCCTCAGGTTTAACACTGTACTTCATCTAAAAAGATTGAGAAGCTTCGTGACCAAGAAATGTCGGTTTTTTTTTACACCCCTACCTGTCGCGACTCTGCAATTATCGAATTCCCTCTCTCTCTCTCTCTCTCTCTATCTCTATCTCGCCGGCGGGATTCGTCGCCGATCTGCGGCCGCACGGATTTGCAGAGGGAACGCGATACGGGGATCTCTCTCGCCTGCCTCGTGCGCATCGGAGTACGATCGCAATCCGTTTCCTTTTCTGCATTCTCTTTTTTTGGGCGCGGTCGAGTTGATCTCGGGGGTGGTGATCGATGGATTCAGCGAATTCCGTTGCGATCTCGCGGTTTCGTCGCGGGAGGAGCCCCCGGTGCGGATCCTCGCGATTCGTCGTTCCCCGGCTGCGCAGAAAGAAGTCGCGGGAATGGGGTGGAGGGAGGAAGAGAGGCGTTTCGGTTCCCGTCGCCGCTTTGCGGATTGCGTGTTTTTCTGCTGTTGTTCGCAGTTGCTGGGGGGGATTTTCGTGTTGCCTCGAATCTTTTTGTCCGCGCGAGGGGTCATGAGGGGGCTCGCTCGATCCGGGTTATACTGCTGTCATGCCTTAGTCTTAATGATCATCCATAAATTTTAATGTACCCATGAGCTGTTTGAACATTAGACTTGGAGATTTACAGTAGTCCTTTTCACTCTGTGGTGGGAACCGGTAAGCTATTTGCAACTCTATTTACTAATTGGGAGCTTTGAGTGATATGATGCTTCTCTGATTGCTGATCTATAGCTTTTTTCCTGGTATTGTTTTTGGAGCCTCCGGTCCTGTTATGCCATACTCATTAGAGAATGTCTTCCCTCTTTTAAAAGTTGGTCATTTGGCCATTTAACCTTCACATTTGATAGAAAAATATGTGTATTACCTTGCTTATTTAATCCATAGCTCTAAGTATTATGTTTCATCAGATCATCCTGCTCTGCGGATCAAGACTTGACAGCAGAAGAGCTTGAAGATATGCCACCTGATGATAATCCAGGTATGGTTTGCTTGGGACACTGATAGATGGATAGACTTCCTGTACTTTGGTTTAAAGTAGGCAAAAAATTATTACAATACGACTGCCTACACTCTTAGTAAATAAAGGTTCCAGATTGCCTCTGTTGTGGCCTATGACTTTGTCATGTTGTCTTTGAATGGTGCTCCATTTTAATCTGGGAAATGGACCGATATTGCAATGTGCAAACAAAATGAGAGATCCTTCAAGGAGAGGAAGTTTGGATACGTTTGAGAAGTTTTCCATGGCTTAGCCAAAAATGCACAGAAGCAAATTAATTTGCCACAAACCGGTATTTAAACACAAACGATTGTATTTTTGCCATATTCATAGCTGTATGCTAGTACATGTGCTTATTTATCTAAAAGATAATACAAGGCATAAAAATTATTATTTGTTTCATGATATTATTCGGAGTCTGAGAGAGCAAAGAAATTTTTTTTTGCTTAAAGAAGACCAGAGTCTTCTATTATGAATATTTAATGTCCTGTTAGCATAAGTACACGCAATACGGTTCATGCAGATTAATCACTGTTTACAACCCAGGATTCGTTTTACCGTCAAACTAATGGCAGTTGAAGGGTGCTGAACATAGTACTATTGTTGAGTCATCTGGGGATAGCCTGTCTTGAGTGACTAGATTAACAAAAAATGAGGCTTTTCTTGCAAGAAATGATCTCAGTATATGGACCTTGGCCTAGCAGTGAGTTATCCTCCTGCGACTGGAAAACTTGCAGATTTGAGATGTAGAAGCCTCTTTGGAGAATAGCAAGGAGAGCTGCAAACAATGAATAACCATTGCATAGTGGGGATCCTCATGGATGGGTGCTATTTCTAGGATCTTGTATGAAATGCCTGACAAAATTCCTTGACAGTAGCCCACTCACTTCCTTTAGTTTGGTAATATGGAGTAAGAACTCCCAAGTGAATGGTGTAGTGGGGACCATCAATGCACAGATCAGGTGTATTTGGTTGGTGCATAGCTCAGGTCAAAGCAAGGTGCCATGGGACCTTTGACCCTGATTTATCTAAATTGATGGAAACTTCTATATGGTTCATTAGAGAACCTGCCTGGGATTCTGTTGAAGGGCTTGAGTAATAGTACAAGGTCCAAATCCAAAGTGACAGAATTACATCAAGCCTAACTTTTCTTTATTCTAGTTCACCATATTCAACTGAGATTTTTCCCCTAAGGATGGGCTGGTATGTTTAATTTTGTTAATGTGTAGGAAATTGACTTGAGTTTGGTATATTGAATTACTTGTACCTTAGTTTGGTGGTCTTTTTGACTTTGATCTGATTCCTCGTAATCAATCCATCATTGTGGTTGTGCAGCACCTTATAAGAAAGCCAAGGCTCCTAAACAAGAGAATATGGAAGCATTGGAGGGGCTGCATACTCTCGCCAACCTAGCAATCTTAGGAGAAGGCGAGGTGCTCCCATCATCTTCTTCATCATCTCAAGCCACAACAAAGCACCCTCGACACCGACCAGGGTGTTCGTGTATTGTTTGTATACAACCCCCAGTGGAAAGGGCCCAAAACACAAGCAACATGCACATGTAATGTCTGTCTGACCGTAAGCGCCGTTTCCGCACCTTGATGCTGAGGCGCGAAAAGAAACAGTCGGAGAAAGAAGCGGAAGGTTCGCGCAAGAAGCTGCAACATCAGAACCTATCACTTGCAGAAAAATCACCGGAAGACGACCCTTCACAGTGCAATAACAATATTGCAAATGGCAGCCCAAGCCAGAAAAAGGTGGGCAATGATGGTTCTGACGACGAAATGAACAGGGTTAAAAGCTCGGGTTCACCTTTTAAAGGTCAGATCGATCTTAATATTCAGCCAGAGCGCGAGGAGGAGCTCTCGCCTGGGTCAGATTCTGGTGGTATGATGAAGTTGCTACATGATGCCACCCAGAAATATCTCAGGCAGAGGGTTTTGACCCAAGACAGCTTCAGGAATTCCACAGGTGATCCTGCTGTGGTGGATCTAGATGGAGGCGAGAGGCTTGTCAGTGACACGGTAGAGAGTGGTCAGCAAGAGGTCAACGAGGAACGAGCTAAAGCTTTGGCATCTACGGTGCATAAATAAAACATTGTGTACCTAATACGCATCGCTGTATTGATCCTGATGTAGGGTTTTTGCTGTGTTTTCCATGGCAGATTTGGGACAGGTATTTGTAGTTGTACATTCATCCATTTTGAGATTGGGCTATTTCAGTTCCTGTACATAGGAAGAGAGTAGGAATTAGACCGAATGGTTAAAAGTCCATTCATTTTGCTAATTTATACACGATATTGTTGCCCCTGTCGCTGTAATATCAGCTGATTTCCGGAGTTTTTAAGAGCTAAACTGATACGCTTACAATTTTTTCTTCCTTCTTGAGTGGTCGTTGCGGTGCTTGCTTGAAGCAACGGAGACCTAACCAGCCCATTGTTCTGACCTTTCAAGAGTAGAAATTAATACATGTTGCGGGAGGCGTGAGCGATTTGTTTTTATGCATTGGCTCAGATAAAATCGGACTCGTGGATCAAGTCTCGGAGGAGCGATCCTGTATCACTGTAGTTTTTAAGAGAGAAAACCGGGCGTTTGCAGTGATAATGCCGTGACCAAGTTACAGTGGATACGATGAGTATAACCACTGAAGATTGTCACGGTGGATACGATGAGTATAGCCACTGAAGATTCATCTATCCTTCACATAAAATGCGATCCGTATATCACCCTCTCAAAAAGATTTTTGATCAGCCTATCGACCCTTTTTCAGCCTTTACATTTTTCCAAAACTTAGTACGCGCATCTTTACGTTCTCATTCATGACGATCAAAGTCGGGATCTGACCACTTCGGAAAGTGGATTGTCACACCCATTCCAATTCGTTAAGCATAGACAATGCACATTAGCGTCCAAATTTCACGATCCAACTGGTCGAAAAGTCGCTTTCCTTCAACAGGACCTAACCTCCGAATTTTGCGTCCTGTAAGTCAGCATGAACCCAAACCAGTCTCAGGAGAGGGACACTATAATTTACCGAAGTACATTCAAGTTGTTTTGAAGATCAGAAGGCAATTACCATTTCCTTAGCCAGCTGCAGCATAAGATTTTTTTGGAATTTCTTGACGAATCAAAGCCTAGATTTCACGAAGTTTCGGTACCGCATCTTTAAGACATGCCGTCAGCAGAGAAACATAAGCCCCACTAAGGTTTCGGTGGTCTGACCAGGAACTGTTAATGCCCTACACGACCCACATTGAAGCTTTTTCTTCTCAGAGAGTTGACATTATACGTGTGAACTTGTATTTGCTATGAGCTAGCATTAGGGGGTCAACCAAGTCAATCCTAGCTGCTTCCCCATCTATTTCTTGCAATCTCCAAAGGGTGTATGCCCACGCATTCATAAGTCACCCACAAAACCTCCTTAAGCAGACTTCAGATCCCTTAAGTTGGTCAAACTGAAAAGAATAAGCAGCTTAACGTTCTCCCATTTTGCATTGCCTGGTGATAGTTCTGTTCTTTCATCCTTCTTCCTAGAGCAGCATAAATACAGAACGTGGAGAGTAGGATCATTTCCTACGGTCCCCCAGGCTGTGCACAGTTAGTTACTCTGAAATTTCTGCATTGTTGAGAATACACTCAGATCAACTCCATCGCAAGAAAGGGCGCGAGAGGGTGACGAAAAGGCTTGGTGAAGATGAATGATTTGTTCTCCAATTCGTTCAAGCGATACAGCGACCTGAAGGAGCAGGTGTACCTAGATGACACCGATTCCAAGAAGGAAACTGTCAACCTTGACAATTTCTTTGAAGATGTCGAAAGAGTGAAGGAGGACATGGCTCAGGTCGAGAAACTCTACAAGAGATTGCAGAAATCGAATGAGGAGAGCAAAGCCATCCATCACGGCAAAACAATCAAGCAGGTCCGGGCTTGTATGGACTCGGACGTGCAACAGGCCTTGAAACAAGTCAAAATCATCAAAGGCAAGCTCGAAGCCCTTGAACGTTCCAATGTGGCCCACAGGAATCTTCCAGGGTGTGGCCCTGGTTCATCAGCAGACCGGACCCGGACCTCGGTGGTTATTGGGCTGGGGAAAAAGCTCAAAGATATGATGGATGATTTTCAGGAGTTAAGGGCAAAAATGAATGCGGAATATAAGGAAACCGTGGGAAGAAGGTACTTCACAATCACGGGACAGAAGGCAGACGAAGAGACCATTGATAACCTCATATCAAGTGGAGAAAGTGAGAGTATAGTTCAAAAAGCAATTCAGGAACAAGGGAGGGGTCAAATCTTGGACACGATATCAGAGATTCAAGAAAGGCGCGATGCAATTAAGGAGATAGAGAAGAACCTGATAGAGTTGCACCAGATATTCTTGGATATGGCTGCACTGGTGGAGGCACAAGGTCACCAGCTCAATGATATTGAGTCTCAGGTTCTTCAGGCCAGCTCGTTCGTGAGGCGAGGAGCAGATCACCTTCAAGTAGCCAAGGAATATAAGAAAAGCTCTAGGAAGTGGACGTGCATTGCCATTATTCTTGGTGCTGTTATAGTCTGCTTCCTGATAATACCAATCTTAACATCAATTAGTCACTAACAGAAACAAGAAGAAAGGGAACGTGAGTGCAAAGACCCAGTTACGTCGTGTGCCGGAGTTTTGCAGAATCCAACGTGAGTGCAAAGACTCACACATGGAAGGTCCATTATAGTCTGTTCTTCATTTCTTCCTCCATTTCTCTTTTCTCTGTCTAATTTTATTTGTTTCGTCCCCTCTCCTTCAGCAATTCCCTAGATAACCTGATTTGTACAATTCTTTGCCAACTAAACATGGACCGAGCATCTGAATTTCTGTATTATCCTGCAATTGCAAATATGGAAGTTTGACATTTGGCATTCAATCACATCTCCTCTTTCTTTACCAGGTTGAACTTTTATCTGGTAAAACCAGAAGAGAAGTCACTGAAGCCAACGACTGAGATATGAACAAAAATGACATGTTTTAAGTGAATAAAAGATCAGTCTACTGATCAAATTGCAGTTACCACCCTAGTAAAGCAAAGTGCCTACTGCGATATTGGGTGATAGTAAAAAGTTATCAATGCTATTGCCATGGCGGAGAGAAACAGATGGATACAAGTCGATCAGAATATAAATGCAGACCATTTCCTCTGCTGCTTTAGTCAGTCAATAGTTTTTCTTGCCCTTGACAAGACAAATTACCACAAGATGCAGAATTATAGCCTCCCTTATCAATAAATGTAAATCCGGAGCATCAAGTAAAAGATGGCGTTATATCTTGTAGGTAATAGACCAATGCTTCCTATAATTGCAACATATAATAATAACCTGTCGACTATCATCCAAAGCCAGTTTAAAGCAAGATAAGTAAACTAATCCTTTGTGATTTTGATGAAAACGTCTATGAGCTCTGGTAGACCTCAAGTACAACACTTACAGACATTTGAAGACTCAAAATAAGCAGCATGTCAACACCCCTGCAACCTATGAACTAAGGATAACTACCGGGCTCAAGGATTTGTTGAACGACCAATTACGAATTTAATTTTCTTTTGGTATAATGACTTCAACTGAAGCCAAGATTCTCCTGAAAGACAAGTACCACAAGTTTCAGCACTCAGACAAGGATTTTATCCATATAGAAAGTCCATCGGTCATCTCCCATAATAATAATAATAATTATGCAAGCATCAGAAGAAAGGAAACTATCTTGAAGTGCTTCTAGATCAATAATACCATCATTTCACGGTCACATTTTTACAAAACTAAAGCCATCCAGGTGATCGCTTTCTAATGTTATGATACAAGAGGAGCGATCATTTTGTACATCTGAGAGTAGTCCAAGTGTGTAATTATTATCCACAAGAAGGAGAAAACCGCCCCGCCTGTTTTTCCAAGCCAAAAGATATCAAGTACCGGAATTGGGCAAAGCTGCCATAAATGAATTGTATGAGGACTCCAAATCAAAGTGGAGTTGCCGGGCCTGCTGCTCTGTCAGCTCATCTGCTGCCCCCATCTTGGAGAGCCTTGAGATCCACTCCCTCATCTTTGTCTTCCCCTCGAAATCTGGAGGCAGTATGGTCAGCTTATTGAGAGAAGCAGAGAGATCTGAAAGCAGTGGATGCACCTGATCCACAGCCACCATATTCAATTTAAGCGAATCCATTGCTGTGATGAAGTTCTGCACGCATTCCGCAACGATGGCAGCTGAGGTGGTTGAAGATGTAGCTGCTGCGGCCCGATGCTCCACTGTGGCAGGGACACCCGACACCACCAGGCGGTTTATGGCCGCAGGACAATCCATCTTGTAAGTGTCAGCAAACCGTTCAATGCTCGGAATTATGTCTCTCAATGTGGAGGCCAGGGTTTTGAAATGTGTAATGAGCTTCTGACACTCGATCTCGTAATCGGATGGTGGTATTATGTCACGAATATACGCCTTCTCTAACTTCTCAGTGGCTCGAATTATAGCGTAGAGCTCAGCAAAGTTCTCATACATATCCCTTTCGCGCTTGTCATTCCACAGCTTCACCTCCATTTCAGGTGGATAAAATTGGAGCGCAGATTTACTTGTTATGCAAGGGGATCAAGAGAGCAAGTGGGAACCCCTGGCAGGGGCGGAGGACTGGAGAAGATAACAGGACACGTGCAAAAACCAAGCCTTCACCGATAAAACAAATGCCAAGAAAACAAATTACTATCTCACTAGAAACACCAAAAATTGACACGCTCGACAAACACAAATACGATAACCGACATGGTCGTGCACACGATCAAGCAAAACCCGATGGCAACAACTCACAAAGCTTCATCGCTTCAGGGAAAAGCACACAAGCCAGGGCAAAAGCAAAACAGAACCGAAGGTCCAACGCCCAAATCAAGAACCTCGCAATGCGATCTCAAGCAAGCAAGGCCGACCCCCATCGCCGCCACTCGGAAACACCATCAGCGCGAACCCTCTAGCTAAACGTGACAAAGTGCAATGATATTGATTTCAATAAGAAGCACGAGACAAGAAAGAAACCCAAAAGAGATGCCTTTCGATCTGAACCCACGTCCTATGCACCCCAAAAACTCACGACCATCGACGTTCATCACCACCATCGTCACAAGTCATCGGAGCTATAATAGCCCAGATCAAGACTCATCCGCAACTGGCGATTCAGCTCACGTCATCACCATCCACAAGAAAGATCAAAGCCCAGGTGCCCAGAAGATCACATCTTTCCCACCCACAAGAAAAATCAAAGCCCAGGTGCCCAAAGCCCCACAGAGAGAGCCCCAGAGAGAGAGAGAGAGAGAGAGAGAGAGAGAGAGAGCTCTTACGGAGAGGGAAGAGAGGACGCGGCAGGGTCGTCGTGAAGATCGCCGTCGTGGGAACTGCAGAGAGAGAGAGGAGAGAGAGAGAATGCGTTGCGTGTGGATTAGCTGAGGCGATTAATAACGCCGCCGACGCCACTTTTGGGGCCGCGCACGGCGTAGCGGTTGGGGCGGAAATTACGTTTGTGTCTTCCGTTGGGGACCCGGTGTGGCCCCGGCCTGAAAAAGATGACCATCTTATTTAGGGCATATTTGGTAATGTGTTAAATAATACCTAATTTTATTATTTTATTTTCCATAAAAAAAGAAAAAAATTACGTTTAAAAACTTTGTTGTTCCTGATAATAGATTTAGAACAAAATTAAAAAAAAAAGAAGCCATTTCTTTGTTTTTAGGAACAATTTTAGAATCAAACTTTTTCTTTTCTTCTTCTTCCTTTACCTGAGTTTTTAGAAAATCTTGTGATTCGATTTTTAAAATCGTTTTTGCATAAAATTTGTTCAGCACATCTTAAAGTACAACATAGTTAAATTTCAAAGCAAATGAATGAGTTTTGGGCATCAAAATGGTATGGTAATTTCTTTTTTTAAGGATGTATAATCTAGTTGCTGGGATAGTTTTGTGGCTGTTTTGTGCAATTTACTGCTCTTAATCTAAAAGGAACTAGGTTAGGCTTTCTTCATGAAAAACGTTGATTTAAGTGATGAATACAACATATTAAAATTTGAGAATATTTCGGACTTGTTTGGTTAAGTTTCTGGAATTAATTATAAAGCCGCACAATAGTAATTGCTTTTGGTGGCCTAGTTGGTATCTTTGACGTTCCTCTTGCTGAAACACTCGTATTTTGTGATTGTTGTGAGCCTAGTGTGCTGTGGACCTTTGTTTGATGGCTGTGCACGAGTAATGCTTGTTGTGTATGTGGAATAGTGCGTAGTTAGTGAAGATGACTATGTAGGGCATTTCTGTCACGTACATGGCGTGGTATTGTGATTGGCATGTGAGTATGCTATGTGGAAAAGTATATGTGTGCTAGTGATGATACAAGTGTACCTTAATGTAAGATTGTGATATGGTGAAATGTGAAATGGATTGAATTAAGAGATGTTCCATCGGCCAGCATCTTAATGAGGTCGTCTGACTTGAAAAGAAAAAAAAAAGAAAAAAATGTACTGAAATTATTAAAAAGTTAAAATAAATTTGAAGTCATAAAAATTTTAAGGCTGTGTCAAACGAATTTTTATTATGAGAATTGAAATTTTATGCAATTACTAAACACCTTTGAATGCTCAAAAACTCATTCAAGGAAGAGAATCGGAAAAACTATTTCTCAACAGAAATTTTCTCGAGAAATAATGGTTATCAAACGCCCTTAATTGCTTGACTACATTGGACTCGACTTATCTTATCAACAATCCCTTTCGATAAGAAGTAAGATTGAAGATCTTAGAACCCTACTTCGATCGAATACTAATCCATTCGGCCACTTCCTCTTTCCCTTTTTGCGGACCGATGGCTCGCCCATTTACTGCTAACAATTATGGAAACGACGTGTATTGTAGTTGAAGCACGTGCATTATTTCGAACCCTCCAATCGACATCTTGGGGTGATGCGGTCTCAATCCGCCACTGCTCGAAGTGAAAATTTGAGTGGGTGAGAAATGGAGGGAGGTAAATTACATTAGTTGGTCAATTTGTAAATCTCCTTTTACTATCAGTGAAGCATAGTGTAACTATATGAGACATGGTGCAAAAGTACAATTTACGGGGACTATCTAGTCTCTCAACAATGTTGATAATAAAAAAGATTTATGATTAATATAAAAGAAAAAATTCGATACAAAAATTAATAGGGAATCAACCTACACCATAATTTTTAAGTGCAGTAAACATCTTTTTGAGTATGTTTTTTTTTTTTTAGTCGAAAGAGTATGTTTGCTTGATTGAAAGCTTTTTAATGGAGAATAACTTTTTTCTTGAAAATCATTTAAAAAATTGTTGATTTTCAATTGCTGGTGTACGTACAATCCACAACAAGATGGTGAAGAACCGCAATAGCACGAATTTGGAAAGGATCGTGATACAGCAGGAGGCTATCTGGTTGCTTAGACTGATGGCACAGAAACATGGGGAGTTGTTGAGAAAACTCCTCAGGAGAAATCAATTCTTAGTGAACATCATTCTTAGTGATGGCATTATGCCTCTCATTTCCCTGAGAATTCCTTTGGCAACAAGGATTCGGGCTAGATGACATCTGATTTGCCACTTTGGATTTCCTCCAATGAGGCTAGTTCCTTTGGCAACAAGGAACATCGGGCTAATGTTCAAGGGGAGGATAATACTTCCAAGGTACACATTGATTTGCCTTCAAGTTTGGATATTCCTCCAATTCACTTTGTGGAGGCTAGTGCTAAGACTGAACTAGATACAAATTATTCTTCGCATAGTTGAACTTCTCTTGGAGATCAAAACACAGCAGTATGGCATGGAGGTCAAACTACAAAGTTGAACGCTTCTCTTGCTACCACAACTCAATTTTTGAGAGGACAAGTTCAGTCTCTTGCGGAAAATGTTCAGAACAACAAGCAACAAGCTATCCAGGATTTGGCTAAGATTGAAACTACCTTTGGTCAATGCATGACCAAGCTTGAGGAAACTATACAAAACTTGGAAGATTTTTCTCTTGTCCGACTTCCTGAAACACCTGATTTTTGGAACCTGTCTTTGATCTTTGTTTTTTGAGTCTTTTCAAATCTGTGGACTTTTTGGATCCTCTTGCTATTGACAAAAAGAGAGAGATACTTTGTGCAGATTTTAATTACTTGGTGTGCTGACGTGATTGTGAGTTTTTTTCGCAGACTTTTGCAAACTTTTAAGTGGTTGTTTGCTTTTAAGAAATATTATATCTAATCTATGTTGTTTGCTTATTCTCTAATGACTTTTACTCCATAAGTTGTGTTGTTTTGCAGGATAACATAGATATTGTGCTTAAATCTACATGAAAGTTTTGTCATTATAAAAAATTGGGAGATTGTTGAGAAAACTCCTATCAAGTTTTGAAGTTAACAAAATTTTATGGTTCTTACTCTTATCTTAAGAATAGATTGCATTTAAAGTTGTTTATGAGGATCTATCGATGGCTTTTGCCAAAGTATATTCAATCCTAGAAGCACTTCCATTCTGACAAAATCCAAAATGAGATTGTGTCCAGATGAGAAAGAGTACAGATTCAAACTTATCGATTATACAACATGGATCCAGAATGAACTTATTATGAAATTATTCTACATTGTCTAGCTTTCTAACAAAGGATTTCACTTATCTTATAAATTCGTTGATGGAATCAATGACAAATTGATGAAATCAATCTTGAAGACAAGTTCCTTTTTGGGAAACATCTAGTTATAGAAATCAAGATTATGATTGTATGGGCGACCAAAATCAAGTAGAAATTATATTCCTAACTTCAATAGCCACAAGATTCCTTTAATTGATTTTGTCCAATGGCTTGAATGGATGAAAGTTTCTCCAAAGATGATCAATGGCTAGTATGGGGTGGAGGAGTATTTAAAGAGGTTCATTCAGTTTAGAAGTGTGTGTGAATGTGAATGTGAATGTGAATTTGAGATTCCAAAGTCTGAGGCTACTCTCATTTTACTAGTTTTCATATGTGAGCTTTAAAAAGTGTGATCTAGAGAGAGAACAAAAAAAGTGTCTTAGTGAGTTAAAAAATTTCTACTATTGAGTGTTTGCTCTCCAAGTTATAAGTTCTTGATTGATCATAAAGTGGAATCCAGTCGATAGGCTGTGAGTATGGGAAAGTGAATGTAGACTTGATTTAAGCCGAACCATTATAAAATTCGTGTGCACCTTTCTCTCTTTATCTCCTTCATTTAAAGTCTGTTGCACACTTTTTGAATATCTTAGAAGTCTGGAATCCATAATTCTGATCTTCATCAAGACTTTGCAAGCAATTTATTTTATTTGTTAAGATTTCTTTCAAACACCCATCCACCCCCTTCTAGGTGGTAAACTAGCTTTATCAAGTATCAATTGGATCATCAAAGCTTGCCCATATTTCAATGGAATTCCCGTTTTGTTAACAAAGTTTCCTACATCTGAAAGCATTGCTGTAGTATAGTTTGATTGGACAGAAACATTGGGGACCAAACTACCTTTTGTTGCTTGTCCACGAGCTTCAGATTCCCGTCCCTGCCTATCGTTAATTTTGCCGGTTGATCTGAATATGCAAGCGTATCCCTATTGGCAACCTAGATGATCTTGGAAGGAGTCGCATTCTTGTACCATATGCCCACATATTGATTAGTTGATCTGTTGGGGGTGAAGAAACTGAGCTCAAAGGTTTGACCAGAGGAGACGAGTTTGGTTTGGAAAGAGTGGTTCGGCTGTAGTAATGTTATAAACTGTAGTGCTAGATGTGCCTGAAGAAGGAAGACCATGACCAAGGAAGAGTAGAGACACATCTTAAGCAACACTGTAATAGGAGCCTGCTGTGTTTGGTTGTTGCTTACTTCAGAATGTTAAGAGGCTCCCGATTCTTTGCCTTTCGGTTTTGCCTGTAGATCTGACAGGAAGGCGAGATTTCTGCAAACCAATTCGCTTTGCCAAAGGCGTGAGGCCATAAATCCTCTTAGAGATAGCTTCAGACGTCTTGTTATCGTACAAAATTAGCTTTATATCGGAAGCTGATGATGCCTATGCCAGTTCATATGCATTTCCAGAATGCCAAGAGATCAGGATGTCATTGTAGTTTGACAAGTCAGTCTGGATTATGCAATAGAAGCTTCATCGTGAGTCAAATGTCGGCTTTTAAAAACTGTTTTCTTTGGATGGGAAGCTGATAAAATCGGCGTTCTTCTCTTGACCGTTGTTCAAAGTTGACTGTACTTTAAAATGTACAAATAATAATAATAGAGGGGTCAAAGCGGCTTCGTATTAAACTTGTTGGCCAAATGTTTTGTCAATACAATAACACAAGTTTGGAGGAAATAGTCCAATTAATCCTAAATCTGTTATACAAATGTCAATTTCCGTCCAAAATTGTTCAATTTTGTTAATTTAACCTTTGCGAAAAATATTTTGTCTTTCCGGCTAATTTTTGCTAGAAATCACAAACGTAGTAATCTAGTCATCGCCGTCCTATGTGACACGACAGCAATTTCCAACAAAAATTGTCCAAAATGACTACATTGGAATTTTACTCTGGGACTAAATTTGCAAAATTGAAAATTTTAGTATTGAATTCGCATTTCTACAATAGGTTTAGGATTAATAAGGTAATTTTCCCCACAAGTTTAATGTTCAATGAAGCTAGATATTATATGGGTTCCAAGCAAACCAGGAACTCTTCAGCTCTTCAGTTTAAGGATCACATGGCTCCGATTTTGATCATTAGCTGACATTAGCCTTCCATTTTCGTGCAAAGCTTATCCGAATTGAATTGTTCAGTCATTGAATTGATCCCTAGCTGACATTCAATTGCCGCAGGCATAGATGACTTCTTATCAAATCTGAAGAAGGTAAATCATATCTGGGAATCATACTGAAGCTGGAAATACTTTATCTTGTGCCAATGCTCATGCTTCTCTTGGGGGAGACTTTAGTCTATCTTTGGTGATGATATCTTTCGTCCAAAAACCCAGGAAATCGAATCTTCAAAATGCAACTGGTGAGAGAGTGATGGCAATTACTTGGTAGTTCTCCTTAATTATAACAACAGTTCTGGCTACTGTAAATTAGAACAAATTGCTGTGTCGATTATGTTCTGTTAAAAAAGTATACATTCTAAACCCCTGCTTCGCAGCCTAAAATCCATGTATAAAGTGGAGCAGCCCATTCGACCTTTTGTTCAGAGTGGACTAAAGCCATCCTTGAATTGAATTAACACTAAAATCTCAAAAAATAACAATAAAGTCATCTCCAAAAAAGGGAAAATAAAAATGAAAATAAATAGTCATCATCTTCCCTCGACCATTGTATTAGTGATAGTGTTAACAGACCAGGTGCTTTCTTGCTGTGATAGAATAGAACGATTTGGCATTTCGGCTTGGAAAGTGAATATAGGCTGCCTCGGCTGAGGAAGATCTGACTCGCCACTTAACATCATAACTACATTCGACATGTTTGGTCTATCCATGGCATGGTCCTTGACCACAGAGAAGCCCAACATGGATGCATCTTTTTACTTCCAAAGGAGAGCTAACAGCCATTGCTACATCCGTTAGGTCCAATGCTTTGCCATCACTCCACAGTTGCCATGCCTGTAAGTGAGAACATTGTCATAATATTGCAGCAAACTTACGATATTGATTAAGTTTGGAAATTGGGACTTATGTAGGAAAGGAGATTCAGATGTCCCTGGTCATACAGGGCTGTGTTCTTTTTGCCGCTTACTATCTCCAGTAGCAACACTCCAAAGTTATAGACATCGGACCTCTCGGAAAATATTCCACCCATGGCGTACTCAGGAGACATATAGCCACTGCAGTTAAGGTAAACATGTCATCTACTCTTTGATTGTACTGATAGACAATGGGGATAAAACATGCATGAACAGAGATGTTCGTTGTGGTAAATCAATCATTTCTGTCTGCTTGAAGAGATTGACTCAATGAACAGATAATTCAAATAGGCCTGGAGAGCTTACAGTGTTCCAACAATTTTTTGAGTGTTCACCAAAACTTGAGTGCCCTCAAACATTCGTGCTAGCCCAAAATCTGATATTTTCGGGTTCATCTTTTCATCCAAGAGAATGTTGCTTACTTTCAAGTCTCGATGTATGACCCTAAGGCAAGAATCTCGATGGAGGTACAGCAACCCCCTTGCAATCCCCTGAATTATTTGAAATCGTTTGCCCCAGTCAAGTTCTGCCTTCTTTCTTGAATCTAGCAAACATGACAGACAAGAATAGTTTTCAAGTTTAATGCTATGGCAGAAAATACATTATAGAAAAATAGTTATTCTGAGATTAAAAAAAAAAAAAAACCAAAAAAGAAAGGCGTCCAAGCTTTTATTCGACAAGTACTCATATAACAAAATCTTTTCTTCTCCTTCAATGCAGTAACCCACGAGTTTAACAAGATTTCGATGCTGGAGTTTCGATATAAGGATGATCTCATTCTTGAACTCTTCAACGCCTTGGGCTGAGGTACTGGAAAGTCTTTTCACAGCTACCTCTTTCCCATCTTTCAGCTTCCCCTGTTTCGCAATTCACATAGCTTTTAGACCTTGAAATATTTTCATTAACAATGTCCTGCAGAATGGTCTTACCTTATAAACAGAGCCAAACCCTCCTTGCCCGAGTTTACTTGTCGTGCTGAACTTGTTTGTAGCAAGTAGTATGCTATCAAAACTATAGAGGGTCAATTCCCGTGAATCATCTTGCTTCAACTGCTCTTCCCATGCATTTCCTTGTGTCAGCTTGGTCGATTTTTCAGGTGTATCTACTGAGTCAAGGAGCCTTCGAATTTTTTTCAAGTTTCCTGTGTTTATCATTGATGAAGAATTAGCTTACTTTTTTCATAGCGTGCACAATCCTCTGACAACACTGATATAGCTTTTCAATAGTACCTGTTTTGTTAGCTCTCCATTTGCAAAGAACAAAAACAAATACTGCAAAGAACATAATCCCTGCAATAGTACTTAGGCTGATGATAACTGCTTTGTGTCGCGATCCTCCTGAAATGGGAAAGAGAGTTATGTAAAAGATGATTGGTGTCGACTCAAACTCATCTTAATGAAACAAATTTCTAACCTGCTTTTACATGTGCAACTCGAACAAATAGATCTTCCCCATCTGTGGGAAATTCCTGAAGATCAATGAGGTCTTTACTCCAAACCATGAATCCAATGGTGCTGACGTAAGAATAAGCCAAGCAAGAACAATTGCTCCGGCACCAGCTTTCACATTCTTCTTCATCTCCAATGTCTGATATATAGTTCCCAGAGTCGGGTAGTTTCATCTGGCTCATTTGCCAAAATGCATCTTTCTTTACATTTGTAGAAGTCGATGTGCTTGTGTTTTTCTGGCAATTCAATTCCATCTCTCTTTCACATCCTCTGGTCCAGTTTCCACTGTTCCATTCTTCATTTGACTTTGGCACAAACCCATCTATGCATCTGCCAATAGGCGAATTCAATGAGTTACAAACTCCAAATGGACCGCAAGTTCTATAAATCTCGCAAGTATTGTTCGGTGCTGCCCAATCCATCAACCAAACCTCAGCTCCATCATCCCAATACATTATCTTGAGAGATCCTCCGGGAGAAATGAACATGTATCCAAAGAAATTGTATCTATTCATTGAAAAGTAAGTGGTTCCCTGTTGAGTATCCTGCTGGACAGTGAAGCCACTCGAGTATGATTGGTCCATGGTTGATATGCCGATAAATTTCGATTTGTCCCATTGCCCGCTTCTCCAGTAAGGGGTCGAACCATTCCAAGTGAAAGCTTGAGGTGGCGTCTCGGATGTCACTCCAGTCGAGAAACTTCCAGGGAATGGATCACTGTCGCTTCTCCAGGAAATTAAAGACTTTTTCACTCCAGTCCTGACATTTACTCCTATCTTCATTGTTGGAAGAAGAGTGTCCGTCGGATCCTCGAAGCTTCCCCATATTTCGCTATAATTTCCATCTTGCAGAACAAAATTCCCACTATCTAATAGCGCCGCCAATGTATAACTGGACGGACTAGAGACATTGGTAGACCAAACTATATTTTCTTGTCCATCCATGAGCTTCAAATTCCCATCACTGTCTATCGTTAGTTTTGCAGACCAATCTGTGTACACAAGTGGCCGCTCCCTATTGGCCACCCACAGGATCTTAGAAGGCGTCAAGTTCTTGTACCATATGCCAACATACTGATTTTCTGACCCGCGTGGCGTGAAGAACCCAAGCTCGAATATATTGCCAGAGGAGACGAGAGTTTGGTTCGGAAAGAGCGGCTCCGATGGAGTAATATTGTAAGCTACACCGCTGGCCCTATGACTTGCCTGAAGTAGGCAGAAGATGACCGAGCAAGAGCACCAAGAAATCAAGAGCCGCATGGTAAGAATGACTGAATGAACCTAGTGAGTTCGCTGGATCGGTTGATTCTGTACTTTCTGCAGATTTAAGGATAGATGAACGAGATTTCCTGTGAGCAAAGAGGCCTTTGTGCTCAAAGGGGGCTGAAACACGAGGGTTTTCAGAAGACCACATCTTCATTGACTGTTCAACGTGGGGGTTGTTCCCCGGCGTTGTTCAAATTTGACTGCGTCACAGTTCACATTTCAGTTCACAAATTCGAAATGTTTACTTGTTAACCAAGACATCGAACGAAGTCCAACTGTGGTGCAATCAAATGACTTAAGGCTATGCGATTTGGGTTGGCGAGAGAACGCGGGTGAAGGTTCCGTACGTAAACACAGTAGTGCTGAGGAAAGGTCAAATCGTAAGTATCTATTTTGGTCTAAGCACTACCTTTAAGTGATTGTACGTGAACTCTGAATAGTTCTTCCAACCAAAAGCAATGGCCTTTTATTATTACTATCATTATTAATTGTACGTTGGATGTACAATATTGCTCTTATACTTTTAATTACTTTGAATTTATATTAAACCAAACTTTGAGATGAGTTCACTAAGCAATTTAAGTAGATGAGTTATATTTGATTATTGAACCTTAAACAAGTTCTCATGGTACCTTAAAAGGCTTATTTTGATTGTGCTTGTCGAAGTTTTCAAATTTGACAATAAATAAACAAACTTCATTCTTGGAAAAGTCGGGCTTTGACCTAAAATAGCCCCACCGAACTGAACTGATTCATCCGAATTTGTGATTTAAGTCTAGGCCATTGATTGAGCCCATAAAATTTAGTCTTGATTTGTTTGGGCTCACCGAAAAATTGCTCTCGGCTGAGCCTGCAAAGCCCTTTGCACCCTCCGCTTCCTACCCGAGCCTTGACCTAGTGCATTGCTACTCTCATAGTTGATTCGATACATGACTAGATCTACTTATATATTAGCTGATGAACATAGATCTATGTTCACTAGCTAATATAGTAGGGTGCGTTTCTTCTTGACACTATGTTCTCAGGTCAATTGATGTGTACTATTGAGCGACCATAGAAACAGCCTTCTTGACAGAGGGGCATTGACTAGACCACAACACCGACTAGAGAAACTCTTGCTTGAATCGGGTTTCGGTGTTTAGATCTTATTTTAAAAAATATATCACTTTTATGATAATCATATTTTGTTCTTAATATAAGATACTAAGATGATGTTACTAATATTTTAGTTATGAATATTACTTTTTTTATTGGAACAAAGCAACCTAAAAAAGATGCCAAAAAAGATAAATGTAATAATTTACAAACTTAATCTTTCAATTCTCATAAAACTTCACATGAGAATGGTTCTCCATTCCCAAAAAGAAATCGAAGAGTGATACCACGGTAAATAAACAAAGAGGAGGGAATACCAATAGAGAGTTTTTTGGCAATCCAAAAACATGAAAGCGTTTCTTTTTCCCTTACTCTCAACAAACTAAATACAGGAAAGTTTGAAAACCATTTTATAAAAATCTTTACATTGTAAATTAACTACACCCCCCAAACAAATTGTGATTTGGTATGCACGTTAGACATAAGAGTTTAGTAATGATACAAAAAAATCAAGGGAAAAGTGTCAGAAAAATCATAAACTTATTACATTTGTGCCAATTTAGTTTTAAACCTTTCAATTGTGTTAATTTAGTTATAAACTTTTTGATTTAGTGTCAATTTAACTAATTTTAACCGGATATTATTGACATGAATAATTTTTAATAATTTTTTTTCTTCCTTTCTTCTTCCTTTTGTCGGTGATTGGCCACTGGCCATTACCAGGTGAGTTGGCCTCACTTGGGTGAAGGAATTGTCACTCACCAAAGGCGACGCTCAATCAGGTGACTAATTTTAACCGGATATTATTGACATGAATAATTTTTAATAATTTTTTTCTTCTTTTCTTCTTCCTTTTGTCGGTGATTGGCCACTGGCCATAGCCGGGTGAGTTGGCCTCACTTGGGCGAGGGTTACCATCACTCACCAAAGGTGACACTCGATCAAGCGAGGGCTCCTTTTGTTAGATCTAGCAAGGCCAGCCCTCGCCGAGTGTTGCCTAAGCAAAGGTGACACCCAACAAGGTTGCCATGGCTTGGGTGAGGGGATCCCTCACTAGGGTTTGCCCTCACCTGATTAGGCCTTGCCTCTAGCAAAGTCTATTCATTCTCAGAAACTCTTCCCATTCTAACAAAGTCCAGAATGAGATCGTGTCCAAAATGAGGAAGAGTACATATTCAAATTTATCGATTTTGCGACACAGATCCAGAATGAACTTATCAGGAAATTATTCTACATCGTCTAGCTTTCTAGCAAAGGATTTCACTTACCTTATATAAATTCGTTGATAAAATCTATCACAAATTGAAAAAATCAATCTTAAAGACAACTTTCTTTTTGGGAAGTATCTATTTATGGAAACCAAGATTCTGATTATATAGGCGAACATAATCAAGTGGAAATTCTATTCCTAACCTCAATGGCCACAAGATTCCTTTAATTGATTATGTCCAATGGCTTGATTAGAAAAAAGTTTCTCCGAAGATTACCAAGAGCTAGTATGGGGTGAAGGAGTATTTAAAGGAGTTTATTTGGTGTGGGAACGTGAATTTGAGATTCCAAAGTCAAAGGCTACTCTCATTTTATTAGTTTTCATCTATGAGCTTTAAAAAGTGTGATCTAGAGAGAAAACAAAAAATGAGTCTCTTAGTGAGTTAGAAAATTTCTACCATTGACTGTTTGCTCACCAAGTTGTAATTGGAATCTAGCGAGTAGGCTATCAGCGTGGGAGAGTAGACGTAGGCTTGATTTAAGCCGAACCACTATAAAATTTGTATGTACATTTCTCTCTTTATCTCATTCATTTAAAGTCTATTGCACACTTTCTGAATATCATAGAAGTTTGGAATCTTGTGATTCTGATCTTCATCTAGACTTTGCAAGCAATTTATTTTATTTGTTAAGATTTCTTTCAAATACCTATTCACCCCCTTCTAGGTGTTAGTACTAGCTTTATCAAGTATCAGTTGGATCATCAAAGCTTGCCCATATTTCAATGGAATTCCCATCTTGTAGAACAAAATTTACTACATCTGAAAGCATTGCTGTAGTATGGTCTGACTGAACAGAAACATTGGTGGACCAAACTACCTTATGTTGCTCATCCACCAATTTCAGATTCCCATCCCTGCCTATTGTTAATTTTGCCGAATGATCTAAATATGCAAGCGGCGTATATCTATTGGCGACCCAGATGATCTTGGAAGGAGTCCCATTCTGGTACCATATGCCCATATATTGATTAGCTGATCTGTTGGGAGTGAAGAAACCGAGCTCAAAGGTTTGACAAGAGGAGACAAGAGTTTTATTCTAAAAAAGTGGTTCGGCTGCAGTAATGTTATAAACTGCGGTGCTATGATGTGCCTGAAGAAGGAAGACCATGACCAAGGAAGAGTAGCGACACATCTTAAGCAACATTGTCATAGGAGCCTACTGTGTTTGGTTGTTGCTTACTCCAGGATGTTAAGGGGCTCCCGATTCTTCGCCTTTCGGTTTTGCCTGCAGATCTGACAGGAAGGCGAGATTTTTGCAAACCGATACACTTTGTCAAAGGTGTGAGGCCATAAATCCTCTTAGAGATAGCTTCAGATGTCTTGTCATCATACAAAATTAGCTTTATATCGGAAGCTGATGATGCCTATGCCAGTTCATATGCATTTCCAGAATGCCAAGAGATTAGGATGTCATTGCAGTTTGACAAGTCAGTCTAGATTATGCAATAGAAGCTTCATCGTGAGTCAAATGTTGGCTTTTAAAAAATGTTTTTTTGGATGAGAAGCCAATAAAGTCGGCGTTCTTCTCTTGACCGTTGTTCCAAGTTGACTGTACTTTAAAATGTACAAATAATAATAAGAGGGGTCAAAACGGCTTCGGATGAAACTTGTTGGCCAAATGTTTTGTCAATGCAATAACACAAGTTTTGCGGAAATAGTCCAATTAACCCTAAATCTGTTACACAAATGTCGATTCCGTCTAAAACTTTTCAATTTTGCCAATTTAACCTTTGCGAAAAATACTCTGTCTTTCCGGCTAATTTTTGCTAAAAATCACTAACGTAATAATCTAGTCATCGCCGTCGCTAGCGATTTCCAACAAAAATTGTCTAGAATTACTACATTGGAATTTTGCATAGGGACTAAATTTGCAAAATTAAAAAAAAAAAAAATTGGAATGAATTCACATTTCTACAATAGGTTTAGGATTAATAAGGTAATTTTCCTCAAAAGTTTAATGTTCAATGAAGCTAGATATTATATGGGTTCCAAACAAACCAGGAACTCTTCAGCTCTTCAGTTTAAGGATCACATAGCTCCGATTTTGATCACTAGCTGACATTAGCCTTCCATTTCCATGCGAAGCTTTTCCGAATTGAATTGTTCAGTCAATGAATTGATCACTAGCTGACATTTAATTGCCGCAGACATAGATGACTTCTTATCAAATCTGAAGCAGGTAATTCATATCTGGGGATCATACTGAAGCTGGAAATACTTTGTCCTGTGCCAATGCTCATGCTTCTCTTGGGGGGGACTTTAGTCTATCTTTGGTAATGATATCTTTCGTCCAAAAACCCAGGAAATCGAATCTTCAAAATGCAACTGGTGATGAGAGTGATGGCAATTACTCGGTAGTTCTCCTTAATTATAACAACAGTTCTGGCTACTGTAAATTAGAACAAATTGCTGCATTGATTATGTTCCGTCAAAAAAGTACACAATTTAAACCCCTAGTTTGCAGCCTAAAATCCTTGTATAAAGTGGAGCAGCCCATTCGACCCTTCTGTTCAGAGTGGACTAAAGCCATCCTTGAATTGAATTAACACTAAAATCTTAAAAAATAACAACAAAGTCATCTCCAAAAAAAAGAAAAAGAAAAACGAAAATAGATAGTCATCTTCCTTCGACCACTGTATTGGTGAAAGTGTTAACAGACCGGATGCTTTCTTGCTGTGATGGATTAGAATGATTTGGCATTTCAGCTTGGAAAGTGAATATAGGTTGCCTTGGCTGAGGAAGATCTGACTCGCCACTTAACATCAGAACCACATTCGACATGTTTGGTCTATCCGTGGCATGGTCCTGAACACAGAGAAGCCCAACATGGATGCATCTTGTTACCTCCAAAGGAGAGCTAACAGCCATTGCTACATCCGTTAGGTCCAATGCTTTGCCATCACTCCATAATTGCCATGCCTGTAAGTGAGAACAGTCATAATATTGCAGCAAACTTACGATATTGATTAAGTTTGCAATTTGGGACTTGCGTAGGAAAGGAGATTCAGATGTCCCTGGTCATACAAGGCCGTGTTCTTTTTGCCGCTTACTATCTCCAGTAGCAACACTCCAAAGCTATAGACATCGGACCTCTCGGAAAATATTCCACCCATGGCATACTCAGGAGACATATAGCCACTGCAGTTAAGTTAAACATGTTTATGTACTCTTTGATTGTATTGATAGACAATGGGGATAAAACATGCATGAACAGAGATGTTCGTTGTGGTAAATCAATCATTTCTGTTTGCCTAAAGAGATTGACTCAATGAATTGATAATTCAAATAGGCCTAGAGAGCTTACAGTGTTCCAACAATTTTTTGAGTGTTCACCAAAACTTGAGTGCCCTCAAACATTCGTGCTAGCCCAAAATCTGAAATTTTCGGGTTCATCTTTTCATCCAAGAGAATGTTGCTTACTTTCAAGTCTCGATGTATGACCCTAAGGCAAGAATCTCGATGGAGGTAGAGCAGCCCCCTTGCAATCTCCTGAATTATTTGAAATCGTTTGCCCCAGTCAAGTTCTGCCTTCTTTCTTGAATCTAACAAACATGACAGACAGGAATAGTTTTCAAGTTTATATGCTATGGCAGAAAATACATTATAGAAAAATAGTTAATCCGAGATAAATAAATAAAAAGACCAACCAAAAAGAAAGGTGTCCAAGCTTTTATTCGACAAGTACTCATATAACAAAATCTTTTCTTCTCCTTCAATGCAGTAACCCACGAGTTTAACAAGATTTCGATGCTGGAGTTTCGATATAAGGATGATCTCATTCTTGAACTCTTCAACGCCTTGGGCTGAGGTACTGGAAAGTCTTTTCACAGCTACCTCTTTCCCATCTTTCAGCTTCCCCTGTTTCGCAATTCACATAGCTTTTAGACCTTGAAATATTTTCATTAACAATGTCCTGCAGAATGGTCTTACCTTATAAACAGAGCCAAACCCTCCTTGCCCGAGTTTACTTGTCGTGCTGAACTTGTTTGTAGCAAGTAGTATGCTATCAAAACTATAAAGGGTCAATTCCAGTGAATCATCTTGCTTCAACTGCTTTTTCCATGCATTTCCTTGTGTCAGCTCCGTCGATTTTTCAGGTGTATCTGCTGAGTCAAGGAGCCTTCGAAAGTTTCCTGTGTTTATCATTGATGAAGAATTAACTTACTTTTTTCATAGCGTGCACATTACTCTAGCAACACTGATATAGCTTTTCAATAGTACCTGTTTTGTTAGCTCTCCATTTGCAAAGAACAAAAACAAATACTGCAAAGAACATAATCCCTGCAATAGTACTCAGGCTGATGATAACTGCTTTGTGTCGCAATCCTCCTGAAATGGGAAAGAGAGTTATGTAAAAGATGATTGGTGTCGACTCAAACTCATCTTAATGAAACAAATTTCTAACCTGCTTTTACATGTGCAACTCGAACAAATAGATCTTCCCCATCTGTGGGATATTCCTGAAGATCAATGAGGTCTTTACTCCAAACCATGCATCCAATGGTGCTGACGTAAGAATAAGCAAGCAAGAACAATTGCTCCGGCACCAGCTTTCACATTCTTCTTCATCTCCAATGTCTGATATATAGTCCCCAGAGTCGGGTAGATTCATCTGGCTCATTTGCCAAAATGCATCTTTCTTTACATTTGAAGAAGTCGATGTGCTTGTGTTTTTCTGGCAATTCAATTCCATCTCTCTTTCACATCCTCTGGTCCAGTTTCCACTGTTCCATTCTTCATTTGACTTTGGCACAAACCCATCTATGCATCTGCAAATAGGCGAATTCAGTGAGTTACAAACTCCAAATGGACCACAAGTTCCATAAATCTCGCAAGTATTGTTCGGTGCTGCCCAATCCATCAACCATGCCTTAGCTCCATCATCCCAGTACATTATCTTGAGAGATCCTCCGGGAGAAATGAACATGTATCCAAAGAAATTGTATCTATTCATTGAAAAGTAAGTGGTTCCCTGTTGAGTATCCTGCTGGACAGTGAAGCCACTCGAGTATGATTGGTCCATGGTTGATATGCCGATAAATTTCGATTTGTCCCATTGCCCGCTTCTCCAGTAAGGGGTCGAACCATTCCAAGTGAAAGCTTGAGGTGGCGTCTCGGATGTCACTCCAGTCGAGAAACTTCCAGGGAATGGATCACTGTCGCTTCTCCAGGAAATTAAAGACTTTTTCACTCCAGTCCTGACATTTACTTCTATCTTCATTGTTGGAAGAAGAGTGTCCGTCGGATCCTCGAAGCTTCCCCATATTTCGCTATAATTTCCATCTTGCAGAACAAAATTCCCACTATCTAATAGCGCCGCCGATGTATAACTGGACGGACTAGAGACATTGGTAGACCAAACTATATTTTCTTGTCCATCCATGAGCTTCAAATTCCCATCACTGTCTATCGTTAGTTTTGCAGACCAATCTGTGTACACAAGTGGCCGCTCCCTATTGGCCACCCACAGGATCTTAGAAGGCGTCAAGTTCTTGTACCATATGCCAACATACTGATTTTCTGACCCGCGTGGCGTGAAGAACCCAAGCTCGAATATATTGCCAGAGGAGACGAGAGTTTGGTTCGGAAAGAGCGGCTCCGATGGAGTAATATTGTAAGCTACACCGCTGGCCCTATGACTTGCCTGAAGTAGGCAGAAGATGACCGAGCAAGAGCACCAAGAAATCAAGAGCCGCATGGTAAGAATGACTGAATGAACCTAGTGAGTTCGCTGGATCGGTTGATTCTGCACTTTCTGCAGATTTAAGGATAGATGAACGAGATTTCCTGTGAGCAAAGAGGCCTTTGTGCTCAAAGGGGCTGAAACACGAGGGTTTTCAGAAGACCACATCTTCATTGACTGTTCAACGTGGGGGTTGTTCCCCGGCGTTGTTCAAATTTGACTGCGTCACAGTTCACATTTCAGTTCACAAATTCGAATTGCTTACTTGTTAACCAAGACATCGAACGAAGTCCAACTGTGGTGCAATCAAATGACTTAAGGCCGTGTGATTTGGGTTGGCGAGAGAACACGGGTGAAGGTTCCATACGTAAACTCAGCCGTGCTGAGAAAAGCCAAATCTTTAGTATCTTTTCTGGTCTAAGCACCAATTTCAAGTGATTGTACGTGAACTCTGAATACTTTTTTCCAATTTTCGTTTTACGGAAAATGAATTAGTTAAGAATAATATTTTTCATTATTGAAAAAGACAACCATTAAAAGTTTCCATAACTACTTCCATCTTACTTCTTTTCACCAACACATTTTCATTTTTTTCTATGCTTTCTTTTTCTTTGTTTTTTCTTTTTTTTTTTTTTTAAATCGACTTTTTAATTTTTTTTTCCTTTTCTTTTTTTCTTTTATTTCTTTCCTTTTCATCTCCTTCTTTGGCCTTGGCCGGTCGTCGGCCACGGCGGCGGCCGAGACTAGCCGCGAGCCAGCTCAAGCCTCACCATAGGTGGCGGCGAGGCTTCGCCTAGCCCAATATGGCGAAGCGGGAGCTTGCCCGAGCCCGGTGAGCTCGGGCCTCACCAAATCTGGCGAGTTGGGCGAGGCTTGGGACTTGCCCAAGCTCGCTAGAGGTTCGTTGGGCTTTGGCGAGCCGTGAGCTCATCGGATCTAGCGATGGAGCTTGAGCTCCCGATTTAGGCGAGCCCGAGCTTTGCTTGCCAAATCCAATGAGCTCGGGTGAGATCGGCCGAACCTCGAGCTCGTGAGATCGGCCTAGCCTCGAGCTTGCCGGATTGGGCAATTGGGTCTTGGTCGGCCGCCGAGCGGTCGGCTCATCGAGGCATGCAACGACGAAGGAAGGAGGAGGAAGAAGGAGGAGGAAGGAGGAAGGAAAAAGAAAAATAAAAGAAAGAAAAATAAAAAAATGATTTTTTAAATATACAAATAATTAAAATTCATTTTAAAAAAATATAAAAATAAAACTAAATTTTTGGTCAATTAAAAATATTAAAATTTAATTTTTCATAATATTTTCCAAATAATTAAATTAGCTAACGAACGGTAGAAAATATTTTCCACTCAAAGTTCAAGTTTCAATCGAATACCGAAAAATATAATCATTTTCAAGAAAATGACTTCTTAGAGAATATTTTCCGTGAAACGAACGGAACTATTCTTCATTAACTGTTCGATGTGAGGGTTATTCCTTGGCGTTGTTCAAATTTGACTTAGCGTCACAATTACACATTTCGGTCCACAAATTCAGATTCCTTACGTGTTATCCAAGACATCGAACGAAGTCCAAGTGTGGTGCAATGAAATGACTTAAGGCCGTGTGATTTGGGTTGGCGAGAGAACACGGGTGAAGGTTCCTATTGACACCTAAATTTTTAGCGACCTAGTCATTTATTTATCGCATTAAAAATTAAGGATTAATATTTACCCCTAAACAAAAATATTATAATTAATTGCATAACATATAGTTTTATGAGCATTTATTTTATTTTATTTTACTTTATTCCATTTGCATTAGACCGACGATAGATGAACAATAATTTTTCCAATATTAAATTATATGACAAGAGATTTTTCATATATTTAAGTAATATATATCGATGGACATATTTTTTTGGCAAAAAGAAAGATTTCGGATGAAATATTAGAAAAAAGATAAAAGAGAATATTGCGTGTGAGTGCATATATTTCAACGATATATTCAGGAGGCTACGCATAAGCAAAATTGATTTTCATGCATATTGAAAAAGGAAATAAAATATTTCACAAAAATTAAGTCTCCCTCTTATAAAAGCCGGGTCGCGTAAGGACAAGGGGGAGGGGGTCTTCTCTTTTTATCACTTCATAGTGGGGGTTCTATTTTCGTTTTTTGGGGTTTTCTCTGGTTTTTGGGTCAAAGTCAACACCAAAGTGGGGTTTTGAAATTTTGAAAGAGTGCAGAGAGCGGGTGCAACGGAGAACTGAGAGAAGGGACGTGAGAGTGACGTGAGGGTGAGAAAAAATAAAATAAAAAAACACAAAACAGAAAAAATAAAAAGCACTGTTCTTCTTCGCGAGCTCCTCCGCCGCCGTGGCCGATCCCCTGTGCCGCCGCTCCGAGCCATCCTCAGCCGGTCTCCGAGCCACACCGCCCCTCCGCCAGCCCGCCCGAGTCGGCCGCCGTTCCGTCTGCCGCCGGATCTCTCCCCCTCACGCGCGAGCTCGCGTCACCGTCTCTGCCCGAAGCTGCGACGCCGCCGCTGCCCACCGTCTCCGCCCGCAGCACCGCCACGCAGCCCCGCTCTGCCGCGCCGGAACGCCGCCCCCCCCTGCGCTCGCCGCCGCTGCTGCCGACGCCAGCGGCCGAAGCTCCGCCTCACCTCCGCCCTTGCTTTGCAGTCCGAGCCCCCGACGCCGCTGCCGCACCGGCAGCCGCGACGATCGCTGCGCGCCAGCAGCCTGATCCCCTCGCCGCGCTGGTTGCCGCTCCTCCGCGCCCTACTGCAGCACTTTGCGACTCCCAATCCCCCTCTGCCGAGCCAGTCTCCGCCCCCTGCTGCAGCACCAGAATAGATCTAGCTTTCTAACGAAGGATTTCACTTACCTTATAAATTCAATCACAAATTGATGAAACCAATTTTAAAAACAACTTTCTTTTTGGGAAGTATCTATTTATAAAAATCGAGATTCTGATTATATGAGTGAACATAATCAGGTGAAATTTTTTATTCCTAACTTCAATAGCCACAAGATTCCTTTAATTGATTTTGTCCAAGGACTTGATTAGAAGAAAGTTTCTCCGAAGATTACCAATGGCTAGTATGGGGTGAAGGAGTTTTGAAAGGAGTTTATTCGGTGTGGGAACGTGAATTTGAGATTCCAAAGTCTAAAGCTACTCTCATGTTATTAGTTTTCATCTATGAGCTTTAAAAGGTGTGATATAGAGAGAAAACAAATTGAAAATTTTCTACCATTGATTGTTTACTCACCAAGTTGTAATTTCTTAATTGATCATATAGTGGAATTCAATAAGTAGGTTGTCAATATAGAAGAGTGGACGTAGGCTTGATCTAAAAAAATTTGCGTGCACTTTTTTCTCTTTATCCACTTCATTTAAAGTCCGTTGCACACTTTCCGAATATTGGAGAAGTCTGGAATCTTGTGATTCTGATTTTCTTCTAGACTTTGCAAGAAATTTATTTTATTTGAAGATTTCTTTCAAATACTTATTTACCCCTCTCTAAGTGTTAGTACTAGTTTTATCAAGTATCAATTGGATCATCAAAGCTTGCCCATATTTCAATGGAATTCCCATCTTGTAGAACAAAGTTTCCTACATCTGAATGCATTGCTGTAGTATAGTTTGACTGAACAGAAACATTGGTGGACCAAACTACCTTCTGTTGCTCATCCACAAGCTTCAAATTCCCATCCCTGCCTATTGTTAATTTTGCCGAGTGATCTAAATATGCAAGCAGCGTATATCTACTGGCGACCCAGATGATCTTGGAAGGAGACGCATTCTTGTACCATATGCCCACATATTGATTAGCTGATTGGTTGGGGGTGAAGAAACCGAGCTTAGAGGTTTGACCAGAGGAGAAAAGAGTTTGGTTCTGAAAGAGCGGTTCGGCTGCAGTAATTTTATAAACTGCAGTGCTATGATGTGCCAGAAGAAGGAAGACCATGACCAAGGAAGCGGAGAGACACATCCTAAGCAACATTGTAATAGGAGCCAACTGTGTTTGGTTGTTGCTTACTTCAGGATGTTAAGAGGCTCCCGATTCTTTGCCTTTCGGTTTTGCCTGCAAATCTGATAGGAAGGCGAGATTTCTGCAAACCGATGCACTTTGCCAAAGGTGTGAGGCCATAAATCCTCTTAGAGATAGCTTTAGCCATCTTGCTATAGTACAAAATTAGCTTTATATTGGAAGCTGATGATGCCTATGCCAGTTCATATGCACTTCCAGAATGCCAAGAGATCAGGATGTCATTGTAGTTTGACAACTCAGTATGGATTATGCAATAGAAGCTTCATCGTGAGTCAAACGTTGACTTTTTAAAACTGTTGTTTGGGCTGAGAAGCCAATAAAATCGGCGTTCTTCTCTTGACCGTTGTTCAAAGTTGACTGTACTTTAAAATGTACAAACATTAAGAGGGGTGAAAGCAGCTTCTGATGAAACTTGTTGGCCAAATGTTTTGTCAACGCAATAACACAAGTTTCCGGAAATAGTCCAATTAATCCTAAATTTATTATACAAATATCAATTCCATCCAAAACTTTTCCATTTTGCTAATTTAACCTTTATGTGAAATACGTTGTCTTTCCGGCTAATTTTTGCTAGAAATCACTAATGTAGCAATCAAGCCATCGTCGTCCTACGTGGCATGCCAGCGATTTCCAACAAAAAATGTCCAAAATGACTATATTATAATTTTGCACAAGAATGAATTTGCAAAAAGTGAAAATATTAGGATTGAATTTGCATTTCTACAATAGGTTTAGGATTAATAAGATAATTTTCTCCACAAGTTTAATGTTCAATTAAGCTAGATATTATGTGGGTTCCAGGCAAACCAGGAACTCTTCATCTCTTCAGTTTAAGGATAACATGGCTCCGATTTTGATCACTAGCTGACATTAGCCTTCCATTTTCATTCGAAGCTTATCCGAATTGAATTGTTCAGTCATTGAATTGATGACTAGTTGACATTTAATTGCCGCAGGTATAGATGACTTCTTATCAAATCTGAAGAAGGTAAAACATATTTGGGAATCATACTGAAGCTGAAGCTGGAAATACTTTGTCCTGCGCCAATGCTCATGCTTCTCTTGGGGGGACTTTAGTCTTTGGTAATGATATCTTTCGTCCAAAAACCCAGGAAATCGAATCTTCAAAATGCAACTGGTGAGGAGAGTGATGGCAATTACTTGGTAGTTCTCCTTAATTATAACAACTGTTCTGGCTACTATAAATTAGAACAAATTGCTGCGTCGATTATGTTCGGTCAAAAAAGTGTACATTCTAAACCCCTACTTTGCAGCCTAAAATCCATATATAAAGGGGAGCAGCCCGTTCGACCTTTTGTTCAGAGTGGACTAAAGTCATCCTTGAATTGAATAAACGCTGAAATCTTAAAAAATAATAAGAAAATAATCTCCAAAAAAAGGAAAATAAAAATGAAAATAAATAGTCGTCATCTTCCTTTGACCAATGTATTGGTGATAGTGTTAACAAACCGGATGCTTTCTTGCTGTGATGGAATAGAACGATTTGGCATTTCGGCTTGGAAAGTGAATATAGGCTGCCTCGGCTAACGAAGATCTGACTCGCCACTTAACATCAGAACCACATTTGACATGTTTGGTCTATCCGCGGCATGGTCCTGAACACAGAGAAGCCCAACATGGATGCATCTTGTTATCTCCAAAGGAGAGCTAACAGCCATTGCTACATCCGTTAGGTCCAATGCTTTGCCATCACTCCACAATTGCCATGCCTGTAAGTGAGAACACTGTCATAATATTGCAGCAAACTTATGATATTGATTAAGTTTGCAATTTGGGACTTACGTAGGAAAGGAGATTCAGATATCCCTAGTCATACAGGGACGTGTTCTTTTTGCCGCTTACTATCTCCAGTAGCAACACTCCGAAGCTATAGACATCAGACCTCTCGAAAAATATTCCACCCATGGCGTACTTAGGAGACATATAGCCACTGCAGTTAAGTTAAACACATTATGTACTCTTTGATTGTATCGATAGACAATGGGGATAAAACATGCATGAACAGAGATGTTCGTTGTGGTAAATCAATCATTTCTGTCTGCTTGAAGAGTTTGACTCAATGAATTGATAATTCAAATAGGCCTAGAGAGCTTACAGTGTTCCAACAATTTTTCGTGTGTTCACCAAAACTTGAGTGCCCTCAAACATTCGTGCTAGCCCAAAATCTGAAATTTTCGGGTTCATCTTTTCATCCAAGAGAATGTTGCTTACTACAGCAAGAATCTCGATGGAGGTAGAGCAGCCCCCTTGCAATCCCCTGAATTATTTGAAATCGTTTGCCCCAGTCAAGTTCTGCCTTCTTTCTTGAATCTAGCAAACATGACAGACAAGAATAGTTTTCAAGTTCTAATGCTATGGCAGAAAATACATTATAGAAATATAGTTATTCCGAGATAAAAACAACCAACCAAAAAGAAAGGTGTCCAAGCTCTTATTCGATAAGCACTCGTATACCAAAATCTTTTATTCTCCTTCAATGCAGTAACCCACGAGTTTAACAAGATTTCGATGCTGGAGTTTCGATATAAGGATGATCTCATTCTTGAACTCTTCAACGCCTTGGGCTGAGGTACTGGAAAGTCTTTTCACAGCTACCTCTTTCCCATCTTTCAGCTTCCCCTGCTTTGCAATTCACATAGCTTTTAGACCTTGAAATATTTTCATTAACAATGTCCTGCAGAATGGTCTTACCTTATAAACAGAGCCAAACCCTCCTTGCCCAAGTTTACTTGTCATACTGAACTTGTTTGTAGCAAGTAGTATGCTATCAATACTATAAAGGGTCAATTCCCGGGAATCATCTTGCTTCTACTGCTCCTGCCATGCATTTTCCTGTGTCAACTCGGTCGATTTTTCAGGTGTATCTACTGAGTCAACGAGCCTTCCAATTTTGTTCAAGTTTCCTGTGTTTATCATTGATGAAGAATTAGCTTACTTTCTTCATAGCGTGCACAATCCTCTGACAACTGATATAGCTTTTCAATAGTACCTGTTTTGTTAGCTCTCCATTTGCAAAGAACAAAAACAAATACTGCAAAGAACATAATCCCTGCAATAGTACTCAGGCTGATGATAACTGCTTTGTGTCGCGATCCTCCTGAAATGGGAAAGAGAGTTATGTAAAAGATGATTGGTGTCGACTCAAACTCATCTTAATGAAACAATTTCTAACCTGCTTTTACATGTGCAACTCAAACAAATAGATCTTCCCCAGCTGTGGGAAATTCCTGAAGATCAATGAGGTTTTACTCCAAACCATGCATCCAATGGTGCTGACATAAGAATAAGCCAAGCAAGAACAATTGCTCCGGCACCAGCTTTCACATTCTTCTTCATCTTCAATGTCTGATACATAGTCCCCAGAGTCGGGTAGTTTCATCTGGCTCATTTGCCAAAATGCATCTTTCTTTACATTTGTAGAAGTCGATGTGCTTGTGTTTTTCTCGCAATTCAATTCCATCTCTCGTACACATCCTCTGGTCCAGTTTCCACTGTTCCACTGTTCATTTGACTTTGGCACAAACCCATCTATGCATCTGCAAATAGGCAAATTCAATGAGTTACAAACTCCAAATGGACCACAAGTTCCATAAATCGCACAAGTATCGTTCGGTTCTGCCCATATTGAAAGATATCGTTTCTATTTATCGAATAGTAAGTGGTTCCCTGCTGAGTATCCTGCTGGACAGTGAAGCCACTCTTGTATGATTGGTCCATGGTTGGCACGCCGATAAATTTTGATTTGTCCCATTGCCCGCCTCTCCGGTAAGGGGCCGAATTTTTCCAAGTGAAAGATTGAGGTGGCGTCTCAGACGTCACTCCAGTCGAGAAACTTCCAGGGAATGGATCACTGTCGCTTCTCCAGGAATTTAGAAACTTTGTCACTCCAGTCCTGACATTCACTCCTAACTTCATTGATGGAAGAAGAGTGTCTGTTGGATCCTCGAAGCTTCCCCATATTTCGCCATAATTTCCATCTTGCAGAACAAAATTCCCACTATCTAAGAGCACCGCCAACGTATAATTAGACCGACTAGAGACATTAGTAGAGCAAGCTATATTTTCTTGTCCATCCATGAGCTTCAAATTCCCATCACTGCCTATCGTTAATTTTGCAGACCGATCTGTGTACACAAGCGGCCGTTCCCTATTGGCCACCCACACGATCTTAGAAGGCGTAAAGTTCTTGTACCATATGCCAATATACTGATTTTCTGACCCGCTCGGCCTGAAGAACCCAAGCTCGAATATATTGCCAGAGGAGACGAGAGTTTGGCTCGGAAAGAGCGGCTCCGATGGAGTAATATTGTAAGCTACACCGCTGGCCCTATGACTTGCCTGCAGTAGGCAGAAGATGACCAAGCAAGAGCACCAAGAAATCACGAGCCGCTTGATAAGAACGACTGAATGAACCTAGTGAGTTCGGTGGGTCGGTTGATTCTGCACTTTCTGCAGATTTAAGGATAGATGAACGAGATTTCCTATGAGCAAAGAGGCCTTGGCGCTCAAAGGGGGCTAAAACACAAGGGTTTTCAGAAGATTATGGATCCGTTCGTTTTGCGGAAAATATCACATTTTCATATAATATTTTCTAGAAAGTCATTTTCTTGGAAAATGACTATATTTTTCGGTGTTTTGCTTAAACCTGAATTTTGAGTGGAAAATATTTTCCACCATTCATTAGGTAATTTAATTGTTTGGGAAAAATTATCAAAAAAAGAATTTTATTATTTTTAATTGACCAAAAATTAGATTTATTTTTTTTATATTCTTTTAAAAACTGATTTTTTAATTATTTGTATTTTTAAAAAATCGAAATTTTTTTTTTTATTCTTTTTCTTTTTTTTTTCTTTTTTCCTTTTTATTTTCCTTCCTCCTCCTCCTTCCTCATCCTACCTCCGCCGCCGCGGCCTAACGGTGGCTAGCTTCCCAGCAGCCAACCAAGACGCGATTAGCAAATCCTGCAAGGTCGAGGCTCGACCAATCTCAATCGAGCTCACCAGAGGTTTGCCAGGCTTTGGCGAGCCGAGAGCCCGTCGGATCTGGCAATGGAACTTTGGCTCCTGATCCAGGCGAGCCTGAGCTTTGCCGCCAGATTCGGCGAGCTCGCGGCTCACCAAAGCCCATCAACCTCTAGTGAGCTTAGCTTCGCCAGATCGAGCTAGGCGGAGCCTCGCCAGCCTGAGGCGAGGCTTGAGCTGGCTTGTGGCCGGTCGTCGGCCGCCGCCGTGGCTAGCGACCAGCCAAGGCCAAGGAAGAAGATGAAAAGGAAAGAGAGAAAAGAAAAAAAAAGAAAAAGAAAAAGAATTAAAAACTCGATTTAAAAAAAATAAGAAAGAAAGAAAAGAAAAAAAAAGCATAAAAACAAAACGAAAATGTGTTTGGTAAAAAGAAGCAAGATGGAAGAAGTTATGGAAAATGTTTTCCACTTTTGAAAAGTGAAAGACATTTCCTCACTTTTAAATATTATTTTTTTAGATAATGGAAAATATTTCCTTGACTAGTTCATTTTCCGTGAAACGAACGCCGAAAATCCGGAAAATATTTTTAAAGTTATTTTCTATGAAACGAATGGAGCATACATCTTCAATAACTGTTCAATGTGGGGGTTATTCCTTGCCGCTGTTCAAATTTGACTCAGCATCATAGTTGTACATTTCAATCCACAAATTTGAATTCCTTACGTGTTATCCAAGACATCGTATGAAGTCCAAGTTTGGTGCAATCAAATGACTTAAGGCCGTGTGATTTGGGTTGGCGAGAGAACACGGGTGAAGGTTCCATAGGAAAACTGAGCCGTGCTGAGGAAAGGCCAAATCTTTAGCGTCTTTTCTGGTCTACATCACTTTCAAGTGATTGTACATGAACTCTGAATACTTCTTCCAACCAAAAGCAATGGCCTTTTATTAGTACTATCATTATTAATTGTATGTTCAATGTGTAAAATATTGCCCATATACTTTTAATTACTTTGAATTTATATCAAACCAAACTTTGAGATGAGTTCACTAAGCCATTTAAGTAGATGAATTATATTTGATTATTGAACCTTAAACAAGTTCTGACAGTGTCTTATTTTGATTGTGCTTTCGGGACAATTAACTCTACCCTAATCTAAGATTATGTCCCATCGAAATTGAGGTGCGTAGATTTCATTTCTTTAGGTGACATTTATATAGTTATAAATAACTTCACATTAATTAGTCAGTTGCTTGTCGAAGTTTTCAAATTTGACAATAAATAAAAAAAAACTTCATTCTTGGAAAAGTTGGGCTTTGACCTGAAATAGCCCCACCGAACTAATTCACCCAAATAATTTGTGATTTAGGTCTAGGCCAGTGATTGAGCCCAAAAAATTTAGTCTCTATCTATTTGGGCGTGCCGAAAAATCACTCTAGGCTTAGCCTACAAAGCCCTTTGCATGCTCCGCTTCCAACCCGAGCCTTGACCTAGTGCGTTGCTACCCTCATAGTTGATTTGATACATGAGTAGATCCACTTATATATTAGCTGATGAACATAGATCAATGTTTTTCTTTTTTGGTCAGTAACATAGATCAATGTTCACTAGCTAATATATTAGGGTGTGTTTCTTCTTGACACTGTTCTCGAGTCAATTGATGTGTACTATTGAGCGACCATAGAAATAGCCTTCTTAACAGAGGGATGTTGATTGGACCACGACACCGGCTAGAGAAACTTTCGCTTGAATCGACTTTTGGTGTTTAGATCTTATTTTAAAAAATTATCATTTTTATGATAATTATATTTTGTTCTTAATATAAGATACTAAGATTATATTACTAATATTTTGGTTACGAATATTGCCTTTTTTTTTATTGAAATAAAACAACCTAAAAAAAGATGCCAAAACAAGATAAATGTAATCATTTGCAAACTTAATCTTTCAATTCTCATAAAACTTCACATGAGAATGATTCTCCATTCCAAAAAAGAAATTGAAGAGTGATACCATGGCAAATAAACAAACAGGAGGGAATACCAATAGTGAATTTTTTTGGCAATCCAAAAACACGAAAGCGTTTCTTTTACCGTACTCTCAACAAACTAAATACAGGAAAGTTTGAAAAACCATTTCATAAAAATCTTTACATTGTAAATTTAAAACGCCCCAAAACAATTGTGATTTGGTATGCACATTAGACATAAAAGTGTAGTAATAATACAAAAAAAAAAAAAAGAATCAAGGGAAAAAAGAAAAGTTATAAACTTATTACATATATGCCAATTTAGTTTTAAACTTTTCAATTGTGTCAATTTTTTTATAAAATTTTTGATTTAGTGTCAATTTAACCAATTTTAACGGGATATTGTTGACATTAATAATTTTTAATAATATCTTTTTTCTTTTTTTCTTCCTTTCTTCTTCCTTTTGTTGTTGATTGGCCATTGGCCATAGCCGGGTGAGTTGGCCTCACTTGGGCAAGGGTTACCATCACTCACCAAAGGTGACGCTCAACCAGCCAAGGGCTTCTTTTGCTAGATCTGGTAAGGCCAACCCTCGCCAAGCGTCACCTAAGCAAAGGTGACACCCGACAAGGTTGCCATGGCTTGGGTGAGGGATCCCTCACTTGGCCCTTGCCCGATCAAGCCTTGCCTCTAGCAGCAACGATGACTCTCGCTTAGGTGAAGAAGGAAAAGAAAGGAAGAAAAAATAAGGAAAGAAAAGACAAAAATCATAGAAATATTCAAAAAAATTAAAATATATATATTTTAAAAATTATCCACATTAACAATATTTAGCCAAAATTAGCTAGAATAATTGAATTGATATTAGATTAAAAGGTTTTATAACTAAATTGATATAATTAAAAAGTTAAAGATTAAATTGACACTTTTCCCAAAAAAATCAATTAAGAAGGTATTGCGAGTTTAATACATTAAATGTTACAATAATATGATAAGAGTGCATTTGTTTCATTGAAAAATTGATCATAAAAGAAAAAAATTCCATGGATTGGTTTTTATCTGTTTGGTAGTCTAGGTGTGACATCCCAAAATTTCGGAAAAAGAAATTATCGGATGAAAAATCGAGATTAAAGAAAAAGAAAAATGATAACTATATTACTATTATTCTTTTCTTCTCTCTCTCTCTCTCTCTTTTGCTTCTCCTTCACGCATCCCCCATCCTTCGCACGCAATTTCCACCCCCTCACTTACGGTAACTTCTTCTGCTGTCTTTTCTTCTCTCTTTCTTCTTTTTCTCCCTCTCTCTCCCACTTTTCCACCCCCTCACCTCGCCAACCCTTCTACTGCAATTACCCCGCAACTTCCCTCCATTACTTTATTCTTTCTCTCTCCTCTTCCCCACTTTTCGGCTCTGGACGACATCACCCCCCCCTCTTCTTTTCTTTTTCTCCCCCTCACGCATTCTCCATTTCTACTGTAGCACCCCATCCTTCTTTCACCTCCATTTATTTTCTTTCATTTTCTATAGCTTCATCATCCACTCGGCTCACCATCATCCTCATCGTTGCACTCCATCCGCTCAAGCCGAGCACCCTTGGCTTTGAGCTCAACTTCAATGAACCGTCGCCGTTCAAGTTGCGAGCCTTGTGATTTCGTCGGTCATGCCGCCGACACAAGAAGTGTGTGGTTCTAGCATTGGTGAGTTGTTTTCTAAATCTGGAATAGGGTCGTGTACCTCTATTTAGGGCCCGTTTGGTTCGCTTTGGAAAAATGCACTTGGGAGAATGCAAATACCTTTGAGATAAAGGGTTTTATGAAATGTTAGACTATTTGGTAAACTAAAACTGAAAAGTGCTTTAGGGAAATGCAAAACTATTTGGTAAACTTGCATTTGAAAAGCCAACCATTTAAAATTAAGTGTTTTAGTTTTAGTTTTTTTAAAATTGCAAAAAGAAACAATGGGTATATAACATTTTACATTTTCATGTTGAGAGTAATATAAAATATACATATTAGTAAATTTATTAAAAATTATATTAAAAGAATTTGATTTTAGATTAAATGCAAAGCTTAACTTTTAGCCTAAGGTTCTTTTAGGTTTGTTTTTAACTTTGAATATTTTTAAATTATTGTAGTATTAATCATCTTCGTTAATTAATGATCATTCTAGTGTATTGATAAAAAGTTGGGGGCTATTGATTGTCAAAAGATTAAAATGATATAAAACAAATTGAACTTATTCGGTGGATGGTGAAGTGATCGATTGTAGATGCTAATTTTTTTAGTAAGCACCACATATAAAAAGGGAGGTCCTAATTAAGAGAAATAAAATCAAGTTCATCTCATACAAATTTGACTAAAAATAGTCATTTCATGATAGTAAACATGGTCATATATATCCAGAAAAAAGAAATACGTTATACTTAGTATTACAAACTTCAACGACTTTGTAAACTTATGGCTATTTCATCACGTAAAAGTGCAATGTCCGGAGATGCATACGAATTTGAAGCACCCACCCCTTCATTTGCATCATCATGGTCAATTGAATATCCATAATCGGGATCCAATTTTGCTTGTTCAAAATCCGTATCAATCACGTTATTTCTCTGGATATAATTGTGCAAAGTCATTACCGCTACCACAATTTGCACTTGCTTTTCATATGGATAACTTGGCATATGAGTTAAAAACCTCCACTTCTATTTTAATACACCAAAGGCCTGCTCAATTGTCGAGCGTAGTGAGGAATAAGCACGGTTGAACACTTCTTGATATCCCGTAGGTGAAGGACCTTCTTGAAACTCTGGCAAATAATATATAACTTCTTTATATGGCCCCAAATAACCAGTAGGATTTGGATATCCAGCATCTACTAAGTAATATTTACATGTAAATTTACATATATATATATATATATTATATATATATTGTAAATTTAGTCAACATATGCCAATTAGATATATGAATGTATCTAAACCATTGACTAGCATACTTGGAGGAGGATGGGGAAAATTTGTGTCACGTCTTCCAATAGCTTCATAAAAGATACGGGTATCATGAGCTTGTCCTCCCAACCAGCCCAAACATAGACAAATTCCATATTAAAATTACATATGGCTAACACGTTTTGAGTTGTTCATTTTCGACCAATAAAACGAATTTGATCATACTTATGTACAACCGTGGAATATGTGTGCCGTCAATAGCTCCAATGCAATCCTTAAAATATGGATAAAATCACCGATCTTTCTTGATCTTCTCTAGAATTTTTCTATATTGTGGATCAGTTGGTTGGATCAAAATTTTCCCATATCACATACTTTATCTAAAACTAAGTTGAAGTGCCTACTTATGGTTTCCTCGAAGCATTGAAAATGCTCTTGTGCTAATCTATAACCTTATACCATGCCCTAGAATATGAAGAAACATACCAACAATTTCTCTAACATCAGTATTCCTAGATCCTTGAAGGCTATAATGTGTTACTAAATCATGCGTTAAATTGTCAAATACAATCTTATGCATTCTAAACATATTGTAGCACCTTATCTTAGCATATTCGCCAATCAACTCTTTTAACCATACATAACCTGTATATGTTGAGGTCATGCAAGGTTGTTTGCAAAGGTTGGTTGCTTGATAAAGAATTGCAGCTTCAAAGGGCGAGATAAGATCTCATAATTCATTTTCTTCTTGCTCATGATTTGTCCTTGTATGTGAATCATCCATAACTGCTTCAAGTAACAAATTATAAAAAGAAACAATGTATTAACCATCGCATAAATCATCCATAACTGTTTCAAGTAACAAAATATAAAGATAAACGATATATTAACCATCGCATATATGCAAACTATCACATTAAGAGAACACCAAATGAAAACAATTCTAATATCAAACATTAATTGAAATTAGGTTCACAAAGGCTGCAAATAAAGATCCATAGATGGAAACAAAGTGGAATGACTAATTTTCAAACATGAAAATAATAAGATGCTAACATCCTCCTATCTACGAAGACTTGATTCTTTTCTTATCTCATATTTGAGATACTCTACTTTCTTTGCATTATCCTTTAAGCTCATGAAAACTTGCCTATTGTATATCTTTTCCTTTAAATGAGAAATTGAAAAAAAAGAGTACAAATCTTCGTCTTCCATAATCTCAGGTATGGAATCCAATATCTCTATGAGGTCCTCATAAGGATTGACTAAACCGGTTGCATTGGATGCAGCGCTGGTAGTACTCCTACTATCAACAACTGTAAGCAGCCTGTTAATTTGTGATCTGAGCTCCTCTCTTGTGCTCAATTTCTTATATTTCTTTTCTCGAGCTTGCATCTTTGAAGTCTGTGTAGCTCTCTTACGAGTTTGAGTTCCGGTTGATTCATCCATGTGATCCTCAAAGTTTTCATCAAGTAGACCCTACAACATCATCGATACCAGGTTGTGTGATCTCCACATCTTATCAATACATAAACCTTGTTTGGGATTCCATGTGATTCCTCTAGTAGCAAGTGTATCTCTAATATCATATATAACTTTACTTCAAGATCGGGATGTATGCCTTTCATCCTAAAAGTCTTAAACTTTGGATTGGCTGTTATAATGAAGCATTTACATAAGTTGTATCATTAAAGGTGAGCTTAACATGAAAATAAAAAATAAAAATAAAAATAAAAAGAATGGAGGAAAACCTGAATTTTACGCTCCCACCATTCATCACTCGCATCAATGGTTTTCTTCCTTGAATCCCATCCTAATCCAGTTTCCTTGAAAAGCAATGACCTCCATCTTTTCCATTCTTCCTTGAGGTTATCCCACTTACTCTTCATTTTTTGTTTATCATATTTTTTATCCGTTAGCTCCTCAAACTTACTAATTATGACTGTCTATCCATCTCTTTTATTATTTGCAGGACGATTGTTTTTTTCAATTTGTTCGATACACAAATTATAAAAGATTTCTACATCTTCCGAGCTCCAAAATGCATTTTCCTTTGATGAACTCATCCTACTAGTAAAGTGACATGAATAAATTTAAGAGACAAACAAACAAGATCAACCACTCAGGCCCTCTCTTATTAAAAAACTAGAAGATATTCACTTAAAGAAAATAAAGCTAACATTGAGAAAAAAAATAAGGACACGCAAAAAGATTGCACTTGCATAAAAAAATCCTTTATTATACTAGGTCATCCAAAACCTAAAACAACAGTGAATGTGCAAACTAAACATATCCATCATTGGGCAAAGATAAGCTTAAACTCTACATGAGACAATTACATGATGAACATGGCTCATCATTAAGAAGGTAAACTCATGCCACATTGGCAATGATGAGTATTTCTTAATAACCATAATCGCTGCAACATAGATTCACCATCTAAGTAACCCATTTGTTTGTCCATCTTGCCTGGTCATTCGATATATTATCACAAAGACAAATATGAAGACCCCACAGTATGCAAAAGTTTATTCTACTTTATCTTCTAGACAATAGTTTATATATAAGGCATTGATAGCCACAATGAAGAACCTCGAAAAAGTTAAGACCATCCTATAATCACTCTCATGCTTGCAGCTGCTTCAATAGTAAAGTGCAGAAGAGCAAAAAAAAACATAAAAGTTGGGCATGCAGGACACTGGAGTGACCAAATCACAAGGAACAATAAGTACAATTAACGTAGCAAGCGAACAGGATAGAAGAAAAGTGATGTCAAATTATTACAACAGTAGAACAATCAATTTCAAAAGCCATAAGTGCTGGTCATGCATGAAAAAAGAAAGACAAAAATTTGAAAGGTTCCCATTCTTGATCTAAGAATGTGCAAAGTGCAATCAAAGCAATGTTAGGTTGAAGGATTTTGTGGGAAGCGAATTTACTGTAGCTCCTGATGTTCTACATGCATCCTACGAAACTGAAGCAGACATGTGGAGTATTGGTGTCATTGCCTATATGTTACTATGTGGTGATCCACCCTTTTGGGGGCAAAATCAATCTGAAATATTCCGGGCGATTCGTGAGGAAGAGCCAAGTTTTGATGAAGACCCATGGCCTTCTCGATCCCCTAAGGCAATTGATTTTGTGAAGAGATTGTTGAACAAGAATTACAGAAGGAGACCAATGGCTGCCCAGGCTTTGTGTAAGTCTATAGAGCCATTTAAACAAAGAATAACATATAGAAGAATAGCAATCAATTTGTAATTGGCAACTTGGCCTTATTAGTTTGCTAAGTTTTTTTTTTTTTTTTGTAATCTAGGGAACCTCCGCACGCCGCTCCTTACTTAAGACTCAAATCGAACTCGGGTCTTTTTGCGAGCCACCACCGCCGGTTTGTTTGCTAAGTTTTATCCTTAATCAAAACCTAGCAAGGGTTAATATTTGATTTGATCTTTGAATTCCCATAATGTTCATTAGGTCTTCCTTGGCTGGTTTCTCACCATGATGTCAAGATACCACTAGATATGATGATGTGTAGGCTTGTAATAGCCTATATGAGGTCATCTCCTCCACAAAAAGTAGCTTTGCAGGTAAGTGGTGATTTTACCGAATTTGTCTCCTGTTGTTTGCTATCTCAAAGACTAATTTTGCTTGTATGCCGCATCTTGAATTTCGTGATTCAACTAATCGGGGGATAGACGAGCTTGCATCGAATAATCATACACTCTAACATAGTTCTTCACTTTTCAATGATTTTCTTTCTCCACCTTCAAATCAAATCCGAGTCTCCGGATCAAGTTTTTGCCCTCTTTGTTCTAAGAACCGAACTTATGAATCTTTACCATTGGAGCGGGCTCTTGTAATGACATTGACAAAGGCTCAGCTAGCTTACCTCAAGAAACAATCATCTCCAAGAAACACTCCGCCATTAACAAGATCCTCAGAAGAGCTACTATTTGCAGTAATTTGGCATGAATCGACCTATTCAAGACTCCCCTTTGTCTCAAATCCTCATACAAGAAAGCAAAAAAAAAAAAAAAAAAAAACATAGAACAATCATGACCATTTTCTTTTCTTAGCGATTACGGTGCCCTCATCTCACACCGACCTCAACCATCTACAGTCTTTCTTGAATACCTTGCAAATTACCCAAGAAAAACCCAATATAACCCAAAAGGGAAAAAAAAAGGAGAGGAGGGCAAAGGATTGAACCCAAAAGATGATCAAACACAGGACTCAAAACCCATCATCGAGCCACCGGAACCCCAAATCTTGCCTCGTTCGAGAACGAATTCTAGCATCAACGAAATCAAGCAATACCCTCAATAGAACATAAGAGAGAGAGAGAGAGAGAGAGAGAGAGAGCGAAGTGCCTGCAAAAGGGAAGTGGAAGGACAGGAGAGTACCTGGCTGGAGGGAGCAGCGAGCGAAGTGGAGTGAAGAGAAACTGAAGCAGGCTGAAGAAGAGGAAGAGAGCTCCGTCGAGGTAACGAGAGTTTACATGGATCCAAAACCGAGAAGGACCGCTGTCGACAAGTTGCGGGGGAGAGAGAGAGGAGAGAAAGCCGATTGGAGAAGAAGAAAGCCGTCGAGTTGCAAGGAGAGAAGCCGTCGAGTTGCGGGGAGAGAGCGATGAGGAAGAGTGTTGCGTGAGAGAGCGTAGCGTAAGAAAAGCCTAAAAAAAATGTTAGGGTTTGTTTTGTATAAGATAAAATTGGACTTTTAATAAAATTTTGAGGGTAAAATGGGTAATAAGCAAAATTCATTAATCCTCCCATCAGCATTCCAAAGGCAAACATTTTGCCAAAGAGCATTCAAAAGCCGAACCAAACACCCTTTAATTTTTCCCAAGGGCTTTGGGGCTCAAAGCCTCTTAGGAAAGCTGAACCAAACACCCCTTAGTGATTCATCCAAGTAAGAAAGGTGTAGATGATATTACATATGGTTGGGTGTTAGTTATAAATGTTAGATTAGCCATAGAAAGGCTTAGTTGTGGTTTAAAGGATAAAATAAGAACCGTATAGGATGATTCAGCCAAAGATAGGGGCTGTTTCTTGAAACTGTTTTCTGGACATGCGCAATTTGTTATTTTTGTAGACTGATATATGTTGCGATTTTGAAGAAATTTCCTTCTGAAGAAATGTTTTTCACATCTTCAATTATAACATATATTTTTCTCAAGATTTTTGAGGATTTAAAGGAAAATTATTTTGGCTTCGTTGTCTTTAAATAGAAACTCAAACTGCACTGGAATTTGCGACCTGTAAGGATTCTATGGGTTGTTACTAACCCTTCGGGTTCGATTTTTAAAAATAAGTTATTCAGAAAAGTTGTTTGTTATATCTTCTAGTTGAACATACTCGAATTTCAGACCAAATAAGCCTATTTCAAACCCCGAACCAAGCTAATTTCGAAAACCAGAACCGCTGGAAACGGACCCGATTTTAGTGCTGGATTGAGTGAATTACTTGGCCAAATCCATAAGGATCTGGGTCTCGGTGCCTTCATAAAAAATGTTTTTTACATATTCTTTATCACATGTTCAAGTTTGAGAATTTTTTGAACTCATTTGAGATGGTTTCTGGTGTTAAACTTGAAAGGGCACAAGTGGACAGTTTCTGCTAATTCCGATTGTAATTGTTCTCTAAGTGTTTCTTGCTGGAAAATTGCTCAAATGATGTTATGAATTAAATGTGCAATTGATTTTAGAATTGTGATATTGAGTTAATGCATACATGACATGAGACTTCGTCACCAGCCTTTGGGGCCGATGATGCTCTTTCGAGAATGCCCCACGTCAATGGATGCTTTGGTCGCGAGTGGAGGCTGAGCCGATGCTCCTATATGAATGCCATCTAAATGTAGAAGTTGCAGTGCTCGATAGTGCGAGACGATACTCGATTATGCCGGAAGACTGTTATTTGTGTATTGAAATCAATTTTGACACATGAATAAGTGAAAGGGAGGGACCTAATTAAAAGACGGAACTGTGTGGTGCAGTATGGGACGTGCCATAACGGTTTAGTCTGGTAATTGGGGGCCCGTATACTTATGTTGATATTTATGTCTTTACACATACTCGTGTTACGGTATTCATATGATGTGAAAACTCGATCTTTGTATGTATGATTTGATCGGCACTAACATGCAAGGAAAGACGGTATGAAAAGAGTTATGAGAAACGTGATTAGATTGCATGTAGAGTGTACCATTCTCCTACTTTGGATTTAGGGGATTAACTCTCTAAGATGTTATCTCACCCCTTAGTGGGTTAAAATTTTCAGGTCCCTAGATGGAGGAATTCCGGGTTGTGTACAAGGGTCTACAAGAAGGGAAGTGTAGGTTTCTCACTATCTTCTCATGTGGTGACGGGTCTTCCGTCAAGGCTGGATGATGGGTGACAGTTCACCTACAGAGGTCAAGAAGTATGATAGTGTAATAGCAAACTTGTAAATGGAAGCTTAGCGCGTAGGTAGCCGAATAGCTTCACTTTGTATATAAGTACTCTTGTATTATAGATGTGGTTTGTGAAAATATTATCCTACGTTTCTATCCTACCATTATGTTGTATGGAGATTGTTTTATGTTTCTGCATGCGCAAAATAATGAATGAATCAACAACAATTCCTAGGATGTTGCAAATTTTCATCGACCATTGAGGGATGTGCATGTGCCTAGAGTTCGAGTCATGACGCAAGGAGCCTTGGAAAAGTGATTTTCCTTCAATTTCTCCCAATCTAAGGTTGTTGTTTTTAATTAATGGAAAACGTTTTTATTTATTTTCGATCACCCAAATACTGAAAAGTTGAAATATAATTTTCAAAAGTAGTTTTCTTTGACCAAACGGGTCTTATGATACGTCCGATAACCATGCTATTTTTGAAAACAATTTCTGGTCACAAATAGTTTTTTCGGATGCTATTATTGAACAAATTTTTGAGAATTTAAACGTGTTTGATAAATGCACAAAATTTTTATTCCTGAAATAGAAAAAAATTATATAAATGCATTTAGTCTTACCCTCAATTTTTTGTATGAAGTAAAATATCTTTTAATTTTTTTTTGTTGAGATTTTTCTTTTTGCTTATCTTTTTTCCTATTTTTCTTCTTCTTCCTATAGTTGGTTGCCCCTCGGCAATGGCTGGTGCCCAGGGTCAATGAGGCTTCAATGAGGTCACCAAACCATTGCTGAGACCAGCAACCAATTAAAGGAGGAGGAAGAAGAAAAGAATAAAAAAAGAAAATGAATTTATTGTAAAATGTTCTTGAGAATAAAAAAAAAACATTTTTTCTAGTTTTGAATCATGTTTCAAATTTATTCCTTTACCACTTGATCTATTCTGGGAATAGAAAAATTAGTTTACTTTACCAAATTGATTTATATTCTTTTTTTTTTTTTTTAGAAATAGTTAAAAATTGACCGGTTATCAAACACGTCTTTAAAAGCTAAGAGTGTGTAAAAGAATTGAGAACTACTTGAACTAGTCGGAACTAGTTTGGATAGGACCAAAACCAACAATTCCCATGGGAGTCGATCCGGTTCTTGGCGTGAAATTGCCCACTTACCCAAGACCATGTAGTGTATATATATATATATATATATATATATATATATATATATATATAATATGTTTAAAAAAGAAATTCATCTCAATCACTTCATTATTTTTAATTTTTCAACCAAATATATATGTACATATACATTTGTAATTATAAAAAATTATTGACTAATTTTATCTTTTGGGTATGTAATAGAATTAACCCCTACTTCTTCTTCTTCTTCTTCTTTTCATTCTAATAATCCATTTATTTGCTTTCTCAATCAAAATAAAATGAACAAAGGGAGAGGAAGGAGAGAACGTGTCCATAAAAGCCAATAGCTTGTTTTAAGAGTATAATTAAATAAATTAGATTGATGTTAAAAAAAAAAATGAATCAAGCGATCAATGTTCTTCGCATATATCTAGTATCGGGAAACCTTAAGAGAAACATACCACAACTTTCGAAGAGATTAAGTTTTTAGTTAGCGAGTAGTATTTGTTCATTTTGCCTTATAGTTTTTAATTATGAATCAAATTTAATGGCTTGTAATTTAACCCGAATATAAGGCCAAATAAGCTTTGTAGGGAATAGGACTGGTTTATGGACTTACTCGAAAACGGGGCTAAACCGGTGGTCCAACCAATAGGAAGGTGTTAGTTTCAATTTTTTGCAATCGGTCTTTTAATGGGTAATTCTCGCCCATTAGGGCCATGTTCACCCATAATTCGCCATGTTCACGGATTTATAAGAAGATAATGAACTCAGAAGTAATTGTGCTGAAGAATACTGAGAGCAAAACACCAAATCCCTCTTCTTCCTCCCGCAATTCGACCTCTGCGAGATCACAGAGATAGAGAGATAGAGAGAGAGAGCCATTGCTGCGAAGATCCCCAAATTCACCATCCTCCTTGCCGGAAAGACTAGGGCTTTTCCCCCGCCGCAGCCTCCTCCCGCTCATGGCGCGCCGCCGCCGTTGATTTCCCGGCGAGAGAAAGAGCGACGACCGACCTCCTCGCTACCCTCTCGCCGGACTCCGGAAGTTCCAATCGAATTCTCTCCCCAGGCATCGCCGCCGCGCGCAAGACCGTCGCTTTCCGCCTCCTCCCTCTCTGGGCGCTCGAGGGTTTTTCTGGGTTTTTCCGGGTTTCGGCGATGTCGATACCCAAGGAGCTGTACCCGTCGCAGGACGACCTGCTCTACGAGGAGGAGCTCCTGAGCGCAACCCCTTCAGCCTCAAGCTATGGTGGCGCTACCTCATCGCCCGGGCCGATTCCCCTTTCAAGAAGCGCTTCGTCATCTACAAGCGGGCCCTCAAGGCCCTCCCCGGCAGCTAAAAGCTCTGGCACGCCTACCTCCGGGAGCGCCTCGAGATCGTCCGGAGCCTCCCATCACCCACTCCCAGTACGAGACCCTGGACAACACGTTCGAGCGTGCCCTGGTGACGATGCACAAGATGCCCCGGATTTGGATCATGTACCTCCAGACCCTCACGGTGCAGAAGCTGGTCACCCGCACCCGGCGGACCTTCGACCGGGCGCTCTGCGCGCTCCCCGTCACGCAGCACGACCGTATCTGGGAGCCCTACCTGGTGTTCGTCAGCCAGAGGGGCATGCCCATCGAGACTCCGCTCAGAGTTTACAGGAGCTACTTGACGTCTGACCCCACCCACATTGAGGATTTCGTCGAGTTCTTGGTTAATTCGAAGCTGTGGCAAGAGGCGGCGGAGAGGCTGGCGTCAGTGCTGAACGACGATCAGTTTTTCTCGATTAAGGGTAAGACCAAGCATAGGTTGTGGCTCGAGTTGTGCGATTTGCTCACAAAGCATGCCCGGAAGGGGTCAAAGCGACTTCGGATGAAACTTGTTGGCCAAATGTTTTGTCAACACAATAACACAAGTTTCGCGGAAATAGTCCAATTAATTCTAAATCTGTTTACACAAATGTCAATTCCATCTAAAACTTTTCAATTTTGCCAATTTAACATTTACAAAAATAGGTTGTCTTTCCGGCTAATTTTTACTAAAAATCACTAATGTAATAATCTAGTCATTGTCGTTGCCGGCAATTTCCAAAAAAATTGTTCATAATGACTACATTGGAATATTGCATAGGGACTAACTTTGCAAAATTAAAAATTATAGGGATGAATTTACATTTCCACAGTAGGTTTAGGATTAATAATGTAATTTTCCCCACAGGTTTAGGGGTGCATGACAATCACATGTTTTTGTTCCAAAAACAATTTTTCTATTCTAAAATTGTTTCTAAAATAGAAATTCGTTTGATAGAATTATTACTTTTCTATTTTTGAAATAAATTTTTGTTCAAGAAATTGGTTTTGAATAGAAATCGATAGTAAAAATTTTATACTTCTCTATTTCTAGAATAGAAATGAAAAATAAAAATTATTTTCATCGTTCATCAATCGGTACTTCATTCGTCGTCGCCAACCATCGTTACCGTCGATCACCGTTGCCAACCGCCGATCGCCATTGACCGCCGCTAGTCGCCGGTTGCCACATAGATCGCCCAATGCCACTGCCGCCCCGTCGTCAAACACACCGCCGATCGCTTGTCCGCCGCCGTTCGCGGTCTTGCCTCTATTCGAAAAAAAGAAATTTTGTGTTAATATCAAACAAATTTCTATTTTTAGGGTAGAAATTTTATATCATTATCAAATCGTTATTTCTCTTTTAGAAATTAATGTTCAATGAAGCTAGACATTATATGGGTTTTCAAGCAAACCAGGAACTCTTTAGCTCTTCCGTTTAAGGATCACATGGCTCCGATTTTGATCACTAGCTGACATTAGCCTTCCATTTAAATGCGAAGCTTATCCGAATTGAATTGTTCAGTCATTGAATTGATCACTAACTGACATTTAATTGCCGCTGGCATAGACGACTTCTTATCAAATCTGAAGAAGGTAAATCATATGTGGGAATCATATTGAAGCTGGAAATACTTTGTCCCGTGCCAATGTTCATGCTTCTCTTGGCGGGACTTTAGTCTATCTTTGGTAATGATATCTTTCGTCCAAAAACCCAGGAAATCGAATCTTCAAAATGCAACTGGTGGTGAGAGTGATGCAATTACTTGGTAGTTCTCCTTAATTATAACAACAGTTTTGGCTACTATAAATTAGAACAAATTGCTGCGTCGATTATGTTTTGTCAAAAAAGTATACATTTTAAACCTTTAGTTTGCAGCCTAAAATCCATGTATAAAGTGGAGCAGCCCGTTCGACCCTTCTGTTCAGAGTGGACTTTAAGCCATCCTTGGATGGAATTGACACTAAAATCTTAAAAAATAACAACAAAGTCATCTAAAAAATAGAAAATAAAAATGAAAATAAATAGTCGTCATCTTCCTTCGACCATTGTATTGGTGATAGTGTTAACAAACCGGATGCTTTCTTGTTGTGATGGAATAGAATGATTTGGCCTTTCAGCTTGAAAAGTGAATATAGGCTGCCTCGGCTGAGGAAGATCTGACTCGCCACTTAACATCAGAACCACATTCAACATGTTTGGTCTATCCGTGGCATGGTCCTGAACACAAAGAAGCCCAACATGGATGCATCTTGTTATCTCCAATGGAGAGGTAACAGCCATTGCTACATCCGTTAGGTCCAATGCTTTGCCATCACTCCACAATTGCCATGCCTGTAAGTGAGAACACTGTCAGAATATTGCAGCAAACTTACAATATTGATTTAAGTTTGCAATTTGGGACTTACATAGGAAAAAGGAGATTCAGATATCCCTAGTCATACAGGGACGTGTTCTTTTTGCCGCTTACTATCTCCAGTAGCAACACTCCGAAGCTATAGACATTGGACCTCTCGGAAAATATTCCACCCATGGCGTACTTAGGAGACATATAGCCACTGCAGTTAAGTTAAACATGTTATGTACTCTTTGATTGTATTGATAGACAATGGCGATAAAAATGCATGAACAGAGATGTTCGTTGTGGTAAATATTTCTGTCTGCTTGAAGAGATTGACTCAATGAATTGATAATTCAAATAGGCCTAGAGAGCTTACAATGTTCCAACAATTTTTTGTGTGTTCACCAAAACTTAAGTGCCCTCAAACATTCGTGCTAGCCCAAAATCTGAAATTTTCGGGTTCATCTTTTCATCCAAGATAATGTGCTTACTTTCAAGTCTCGATGTATGACCCTACGGCAAGAATCTCGATGAAGGTAGAGCAGCCCCCTTGCAATCCCCTGAATTATTTGAAATCGTTTGCCCCAGTCAAGTTCTGCCTTCTTTCTTGAATCTAGCAAACATGACAGACAAAGTTTTCAAGTTTGAATGCTATTGCAGAAAATACATTATACAAAAATAGTTATTCCGAGATAAAAACAACCAACCAAAAAGAAAGGTGTCCAAGCTTTTATTCGACAAGTAATCGTATACCAAAATCTTTTCTTCTCCTTCAATGCAGTAACCCATGAGTTTAACGAGATTTCAATGTTGGAGTTTCGATATAAGGATAATCTCATTCTTGAACTCTTCAACGCCTTTGGCTGAGGTACTGGAAAGTCTTTTCACAGCTATCTTTCCCATCTTTCAGCTTCCCCTGTTTTGCAATTAACATAGCTTTTAGACCTTAAAATATTTTTATTAACAATGTCCTGCAGAATGGTCTTACCTTATAAACAGAGCCAAACCTCCTTGCCCAAGTTTACTTGTTGTGCTGAACTTGTTCGTAGCAAGTAGTATGCTATCAAAACTATAAAGGGTCAATTCCAGTTAATCTTCTTGCTTCAACTGCTCTTGCCATTCATTTCGCTGTGTCAGCTCGGTCGATTTCTCAGGTGTTTTTACTGAGTCAAGGAGCCCTCCAATTTTGTTCAAGTTTCCTGTGTTTATCATTGATGGAGAATTAGCTTACTTTTTTCATAGCGTGCACAATCCTCTGATAACACTGATATAGCTTTTCAATAGTACCTCTTTTGTTAGCTCTCCGTTTGCAAAGAACAAAAACAAATACAGCAAAGAACATAATCCCTGCAATAGTACTTAGGCTGATGATAACTGCTCTGTGTCGCGATCCTCCTGAAATGGGAAAGAGAGTTATATAAAAGATGATTGGTGTCGACTCAAACTCATCTTAGTGAAACAATTTCTAACCTGCTTTTACACTTGCAACTCGAACAAATAGATCTTCCCCAGCTGTGGGAAACTCCTCAATATCATTGAGGTCTTTACTCCAAAGCATACACCCAATGGTGCTGACGTAAGAATAAGCCAAGCAAGAACAACTGCTCCGGCACCAGCTTTCACATCCTTCTTCATCTCCAATGTCTGATATATAGTCCCCTTTCACTCCAGTCCTGACATTTACTCCTATCTTCATTGTTGGAAGAAGAGTGTCTGTCGGATCTCGAAGCTTCCCCATATTTCGCTATAATTTCCATCTTGCAGAACAAAATTCCCACTATCTAATAGCGCTGCCAACGTATAATTGGACCGACTAGAGACATTAGTAGACCAAACTATATTTTCTTGTCCATCCATGAGCTTCAAATTCCCATCACTGCCTATCGTTAATTTTGCAGACTGATCTGTGTACACAAGCGGCCGTTCCCTATTGGCGACCCACAAGATCTTAGAAGGCGTCAAGTTCTTGTACCATATGCCAACATACCGATTTTCTGACCCGCTCGGCCTGAAGAACCCAAGCTCGAACATATTGCCAGAGGAGGCGAGAGTTTGGTTCAGAAAGAGCGGCTCCAATGGAGTAATATTGTAAGCTACACCGCTGGCCCTATGACTTGCCTGAAGTAGGCAGAAGATGACCAAGCAAGAGCACCAATAAATCATGAGCCGCATGATAAGAATAACTGAATGAACCTAGTGAGTTCGGTGGGTCAGTTGATTCTGCACTTTCTGCAGATTTAAGGATAGATGAACTAGATTTCCGATGAGCCAAGAGGCCTTGGTCCTCAAAGGGGCTGAAACACGAGGGTTTTCCGAAGACCACATCTTCATTGACTGTTCAACGTGGGGTTTTTCCTCGCCGTTGTTCAAATTTGACTCAGCGTCACAGTTCACATTTCAGTTCGCAAATTCGGATTGCTTACGCGTTAACCAAGACATCGAACGAAGTCCAACTGTGGTGCAATCAAAGGCCATGCGATTTGGGTTGGCGAGAGAACACGGGTGAAGGTTCCATACGTGAACACAGTAGTGCTGAGGAGAGGTCTAAGCACTACCTTCAAATGATTGTACGTGAACGCTTAATACTTCTTCTAATCAAAATCAACGGCCTTTAGTATTCTATCATTATTAATTGTACGTTCAATGTGCAATAGTGCCCTTATACTTTTAATTACTTTGAATTTAGATCAAACCAAACTTTGAGATGAGTTCACTAAGCAATTTCAGTAGATGAGTTAGATTTGATTATTGAACCTTAAACAAGTTCTCATAGTACCTTAAAGGCTTATTTCGATTGTGCCTGTCGAAGTTTTCAAATTTGACAATAAATTAACAAACTTCATTCTTGGAAAAGTCGGGCTTTGACCCAAATAGCCCCACCGAACCGAACTAATTCAGCCAAATTTGTGATTTAGGCCCTTTAATTGAGCCTATAAAATTTAGTCTCGATTGTTGGAGAAATCCTTACGGAATATTTTGAAGTTGACAAAACGATTCTATCGCCTAGTCCAAGTTTTGCGGACTCTATTATTAAAGTCTAAAGATCTCCGTACTATCGTTCAAGACTCAAAATCTATTCTCATTGACAGATTCTAACTGTTGAAGAAAGGCTATCCTAACTATTTCATTAAGGATTTGGCCTTATCGATTGAGAATATCTCTTGGTTGGATATGACATAACGGATTCCTTTATTCAAATCAAGAATAATTAAAGATCCGATTATTGGCGAAGTATTCTTAGAAGGTTCTACTTATGGAAACCAAAATCCCGATTGTATGGGCAAGGGATTGATGGCTATCGACATGTTCCTTTAATAGCTCGAATAATCTTCATAATTGATTCCGTCCAACGGGAGGATTGAAGAATTTCTTTGGTAAGTAC
>NC_052616.1:49973109-49974373 GCF_016545825.1 Eucalyptus grandis | reverse complement strand
GGGACCAAAAGCGATTAGCGGTGACCATTGAATAAGTTTCTTCAGCTTGAGTTGGGTTAAAAGCACGGAAAGATGATGAGAACGTGAACTCACAACCATTTATGCGTTGGAGAGACCGTTTCATATTTTGTGCCGAAGCCATTTTTAAATCACAGGCTGAAACAGGTGACAAAACCACCCATCAGAGCCATTGTTAACCATTGGTCGTTAAGGCGTATTCTCAAAATACCTATATCTACAGCTGTGGCAATAGGCGCTCGGTTTAATAGTACATCCCAATAGGGGACGCCCATATTTGTTCAATTTATCTCTCTCAACTTGGATCTCATGACTCGATCCGGAATTAGATTGATTAGGTGCCAATTAATAAGTTCGAACAACTTCGTAAGTGTAGTCTATTTTCGATTTCTAAATCGAAAGGATCCAATTCGAGCAAATTAGCTCATAAGGACCGCCGTTGTATAACCATTCATCAACAGATGCCGCTTAAGTAACTCACTATAGGCTCGGGAAACAAAGAGAAGATGTGTACGAACGATATATGTAGCAACAAGAAGAAGGAAAAGGATTGAATAGAGGAACTCCCCGTTGCCTTACCACTTGGCCACGCCCCATTTCAACCCCCAATAATTTTTTTGTTTTCTTTAGTTCCATTTTGTCAACTTATAAGACCTTGGAACAATTAGAAAATTACAAACGTTTCAGCGTCATTTACTAAAATAGTGATCTCATTATTGCCTATTCTAGCAAAACCACCCATCGAGCCATTGTTAACCATTGGTCGTTAAGGCGTATTCTCAAAATACCTATATCATTTCCAAAATAATAGATAGGAATACTGCAAATAGAGCCATTGCGACACCCATCAAAGGAGTAGTTCCCCATCCAGAGCTACTTTACCATATTCTGAATTCAATGGTTTCAATAAATCCCCTACAATAGCGCTTCCTTCCTATTAATCTGGAAGTTCTTCTCGGATACAAGGAAATGATTCAGTTCCGAGACAAAGATCGTAGTTCTCGAACGAGCAATCGAAAAGATTCTGGAGCATCTTTAGGTTTAGGTATTGTTCCCCCAATGATTGTAGTTACTAAACTTGTTGAAGAGATGAAATAGAACCAAGGTATATCTTTTTGATCGAGGTTGATCTATTTCGAATTTTTATATAGATGATATAACAGTAAATTAAATTAGTTAATAAAATATTAGTGATAATATAAAAAGTAATAGAATTGAATTAGTAAAAAAAAAAAAAAAATGTCGG
>NC_052616.1:49965609-49968109 GCF_016545825.1 Eucalyptus grandis | reverse complement strand
TAACCAAGCATCGCCCATTGGTTCTATACCTGATTCATAACTCGAAAGTTTCTGATCTCCTTGCTTCTCTCATGATACAATCCTCTTCCCGCTGAGCCCCCTAGTTTCATTAGCACCTGAGGTATTATAAGATGAGATCATACGTAATATAGTGAGTATACCGAATCAAGTATAGCTATCCTTATTCGACACGGCAACGCAATTTTAATCGTATGAAAATGAAGTTCCAATTATTTCTTCAATTAAGAGAAGAAAAAGAATAGTATAATACTAAATCTTTTCTATCGAATCGATCATAGCCACTACCTACATTCCACGAGATTGTGCACCACAAATAGGAACTAATAAAGGTAGAATATGGCAGTTTCCTCTTAACATAGCTTTTATGTATGCGCAACAGCAGTTCGAAAGGTTGACCTATTCGGGAAGCGGTGATTTTTAATCGTTTCAAAATGGCAGCAACACGGCCCTTTTTCTGATTTATTTCTATCAAAGAATCATAAACGGTTGATTCGAATTCACCGCCGTATGGCTAACCGGGCGATTACTAGCGATTCGGCTTCATGCGGGCGAGTTGCGGACTGCAATCCGAACTGAGGACGGGTTTTTGTCTTTGGGTTCGAGTGGCATTTCACCCCTAACCACAACTCATCCGCTAATTCTTCAACATCAGTCGGTTCGGACCTCCACTTAGTTTCACCCAAGCTTCATCCTGGTCATGGATAGATCACCCAAGTTCGGGTCCATAAGCATCAGGGGCGCGCTCTACCACTGAGCTAATAGCCCTCTTTTTTTGGACAGAATAGGCAAACCCCTTTTTTCTTTTGATATCTCCGGGATGATAAAATTCATCAAACGGACCTCCCCATAAGGTAATTTTAATGTGGCCGATTTCCCCTCTTTTGCAATCAGTTTCGCTACAGCACCCGCTGCAGTAACGCAAACATTGGTGAGAATCCAATGCCCCGAAAACCTAAGGGTTCCTCCGCAAGGTTCTTCCACGGAGGGTGAGTCAGGGCCTAAGATCAGGCCTTTTTCACTCTACAAGGATCAAGACCAAATGAATCTTCGTTCGACAGAAAGAGAACGAAGATATAAGAAAAATGAAAAACCCTATAGGTTGACGCCACAAATTCGTTAGTCCTGGTAAAGCCCCAAGACGGCGTATTTTTTTTTGAAACGAGACCCTCGGTAATGCGACATAAAGACTCCTTTATTTTTGAAATTTCATAAACCTAAAATAAAACTGAACTAAATTAAATGATAAATGAATAAAAAGAAAAGCCGCCCGTAACGTAACCCAGATAAAGTACATTCCATAGTCCGTTTTAGGGATTGGCGACTTGATCGTTGTGAGCAAATCCAAAATCTTTGTAGACATAGCCAATCATTAGTTCCCAACCATGGTAATTTCGACAAAAGACCCACACCCAAGTTCCATAGCCTTGGGTCCGCTATCCCGATCATGATTTTCCTACTCCCATAGGGAAAGGTCCTTCCCCTTTTGGGCCGATTGTGGGCGTCGAAGTAACAGAAAGAAAAGCAACGACTGGAGTGGGAGACGTAATTTTATCTCTGATGACACCTTTTTAGTTCGAGATAGTAATAGCCGAGACAGCGACGGGTTCTCTGCCCTGCGGGGATGGAGCGACAGAAGTTTTGAGAATTCAAGAGAAGGTCACGGCGAGACGAGCTGTTTATTGCTCAAAAGATATTAAAAGAGGTTTAGCTTATTCTAAAGATTCATTCTCTTCATAAAAAAGAGGAGGTAGAACCAATAAAGATTTCTTTTTTCGATTCATCCCTGAAGTTGGGGTGAAGAAAGGAGGTTCCATACCTTGAATACGAGCCTAGCCTAATTTCGAAAGAGAATTGAGCAGCTGAACAGAGACCATGCTTCTACTTTCTTCTGTAATGCATTGTATGTCCCAGAATAGGTCCCATTCTTCTACCCTTTCCCGGGAGTCGATGACTATTCATAGCTTTTACCTTGACACCAAAGAAGAGTTCGACCCAATGCTTTATTTCTGTCCTAGTTGAGTTTAGTTGCCACCGTTGAGTTTGGAACCCTGAACTTATTCAATATGCAATCAAAGGATTTCCCCCAACGAAGAATTCCTCTTGCTTTGTTTTCGCTCCGCTCGTGCGTGGCGCTCCTTGCTCGCGGAGCGGCATACCGGAAAAAAACAGAAAGAAGCTCCTATAGGAAGAGGTTAGCCCTTCTGAGCTTCATGTTACTCCTTTCACGAGACATGTTAGATCTGGGGCATCCCAATTCAGTTGACTGGGATGACAGTTTCTCATTTCGAATCTGTAAAATCAGGCCAATTTTGGAGCAGCTTTGTGATAATGGAACCAACCAGCAAAAAGCATTAAGGCTGCAAAGACTATCAAACGAGCTACGAGCAAATGAACACCTTTCGGGAGTATCAATCTTGTTACATGAATCGTAAATGCATGAATGTGATGTACCAAAAAATCTGCGGTTCCTAATGGAATT